>NC_137682.1:1773571-1786071 GCF_963989245.1 Nansenia antarctica | reverse complement strand
GCTCTATCATCCTCATTCAACTTGTAACTTTGTCTTTTGCTTAATAAATAGTCTTAAAACCCAGAAGCTTATTCGTGATCTATCTCAAACAAGTTACTTAAGAAGAAACAACAACAACAGAAACCATTGTCATTTCTTCCCCAGAACATGAGAGTGCAGGAGTGGTGACGAGCCCTAGAATAACGTCTATAATCAGGTGTAGTGCTGAGGCACAAATATGTACATTTCTAGCCTGCAAACTGCGACACATCAAACGAATGTGCAATAACACTATGTGCAATATGACAACCCTAGTCTTCTATCTGTACAGTACAGTATAGTGGATAGTGTACATAGCCTTTATTTATGTAAACCAGCTCCTTCCCTTCTTTTTTTTTCCTTTTTTTCTTTTTCTTTCCTAACACCAGGGGAGCCATCCCTCCTAAATTTCGTTGTTTGGTACCTGTACTATAGCAATGACAATAAAGACCATTCATTCATTCATTCATTCATTCATTCATAAATGGACTTTCTTAAGCCGGGTCATTACAACCCTGCGGCAAAGCTTAAACAGAGCTTAACTGTCACTAGTTATATTCAACTGTCACTTTCAAATTTGAAATAAGATTTGACAGTTGGTGACGTGGTGTTCTGGTGTTAAACCACCCAGTCAGTCAGGCACCTCCAGGCTGTTCTAGTGTAGGCCAACTAGTGGTCGTTGGGTGTAAGTAGCGGCTTCCCATTGTAAAGAGGGGGCGAGGCGGCTCTTTTAGTAGGTAAAACAGGCACGGCTGTTCTAGTATTAACACTTCACCCTGGTTACAAGTGTCTTGACCGTCAGTTTCCTGAAAGTCTTTTAGCTTAAGTAGTGTTAAACTTCTCCCACCAACTCAGCTGCAAAGTTGTGAGACAGTACCAGTATTATACATTTGGTAAATTAAGCAATTTGGTAAAACTAAGAACCGTGCCGATTTAGACAAGGATAACCAAGCCCTGTCCCTTCTTCTGAAGCACGCACATGTGCACTCAATCAATCAATCTAGTTTATTTGTATAGGGCTTTTTAACAGACAAATGTCACAAAATGCTTCACAACTAAAATAAAACTAAACAATATAAACAATAAATACAATACAAACAATATGATCTAACACCAAATCGTAGACGCCCAAAAGTAAGCCAAGGAAGAGGGTAGAAAATGATGGGGCACAGTGGCACAAGAAAAAACTCCTGGCCCCTGTAAAACCTTGAGAGGAACCAGACTCCTGGGTTAGGGCTAGGGTCCATTATCCTCTGGATGATCAGGTGGAATGTGGTGTGGTGCAAGAGGTCAGGGGTCAATGATGGACTGTGGGTGGGAAACACCTTGGGGATATCAAGCTGTGTAGGAGCTGATGGAGTCGCGTTTTGGCTCTCCATTTTCGACGTTTTTGTTACTGTTAATATATACAGTATATTGTATATATATATGTTACGGTACATGTAGGAAAACTAGGGTTAGGTGCTAGGGTGACTTGGTACATGCTGGCTCAGAGCCCCTTGGACAACACAAGGTTATAGGCTGTTGCAAACTAAAAGACTGATAGATTAAACAGTACGTGACGTTAGAGTTATAAGGTTCTATCTACATTTTTGTCAAAATGTATTTGATTAACTGATCCATTCTGTGTTTATTAATGCCTGTGTGGTGTTATTTTTTAAAATGTTTACATTTTTTGAGTTAGTAATTAATAAAATACAAAGGTTCCATCTCACAAAACATAATGGAATGTAAAAACTTTGACGATCAATATCTCTGAACTGCCCTAAACGGAGATAGAACCTTATAATTCTAAACGGAGATAGAATCTTATCATTCTAAACGGAGATAGAATCTTATCATTCTAAGCTCACGAGTAGGAGAGAATCAGCATGAAGCAGGTGTCCTGAGGCCCCCGGCACATCTAACATACATAGAAAGATGTAACATACATCTAACATACGTAGAAAGATGTAACATACATCTAACATACATAGAAAGATGTAACATACATCTAACATACGTAGAAAGGACCGGCGTTCGTTTACATCACATCCACTCTGTCCTGGGCCGGCCAGCTACACTCCCGCACACGGATTCACATGAGAATAGATTGATATACAGTAAGAGCACATGCTCAGTCCTCTCCTCTGCTTTTAAAACCACACAGGGGATGTGCACACTCCATAGTACACACTCCATAGTACACACTCCATAGTACACACTCCATAGTACACACTCCATAGTACACACTCCAGCAGAAGGGTGGAGAAACGGGACGCAGCAGCATATACGCTTGTGATTTTCACCCTCAATCACCCACCAACAGGATGGTGTCCCGAGGCCTCGCTCAAACACACACAGGAACATGCCAAAGCAGGACTGTCTGGTTCAATAGAGCTGTATGCGTTGCTTGGCCACTAGAACAAATATTAACCACTCAATAATCTGCTAGACAACACAGTCCTGAGCAATCATTAACGTGCCCACTGCGAGTCTGTGTACTCTGTTAGTGTTTACAATCTTGCATTTCCAAAGCCATTCATTGATAAAAAAATGATTTGTAGGCTACTTTGTTTATCACTGTTATGTTCCCAAATATTATCACGGGGATATGGGCAATAACAATTAAATAGAACCGGGAGGACAAGAACAAGAGGCGATGGGAGAATAATAAATAAAACAAGATGTATTGTAAAACTGCAAAATAAACAGGTTTCCCGCGAAACTCTAAACTAAAAACAACTCTCTATAAAAAGGAGAGCGGAGGCCCCACGGTGGTGTAGCGGTCTAAGCACTGGCCACTAGTGCATGCTGCCCACCGGGGACTGGGTTCGAATCCCAGCTCGCCAGATCCGGATATGGCTGGGGCACACACGCGGAGCGGCATATTGGGCGGCCGCTCCCGAGGGAGGTATAGGAGTAGTTCCGGACAAGGATCCGTCACGCAACAGCGCCCCCGGGGTGCCGGAATAACAGGTGCTGGGCTCGAGGAGCCAGTCAGCTAGTCTGCCTGGCGGCCTCCTCTGGGACTGCCGGCCACGGGGGTCGTGCGGCGGATCCTTCGCAATAGGCAGGGGATAATTGGATGCTAGGTTGGGTTCAATTGGCTACCAAATTGGGTGAAAAAGGGGATAAAATCTGGAAAAAAAAAAAAAAAAAAAAAAGGAGAGCGGATATGTATATTAATAAGCAGTGTGAAGTAAATGAGATTGTCAACAGTTAGATAAACAACGTAGCAAGTAAAGTAAAGGCCAAACACAAGATTAACAAACACTGAAAGTCCAAACTACCGACACCGGTACACACTACAACCTGTAGTACCACAAATGTAGCAGGGTACCCTAATCCTAACCCCTAACCCTAGCCCTAACCCTAACCACACAGATAACTCAGGAGTTGCAGACTGGCCCACTGGCACCATGTGAATGTCTCTCCAGGCCTTTTATCCTCCACCTCCTCCACCCTTAATTGAGCGATTCAGGTCATCACCATGGCAATAGGCAGGCGTCTCCATGGCAATCAGCTGGGAGAAACACAGCAAACAAACAAAACAGACACACAAACACATTACAGACGTAACAACAAGTGCCCAGCCCAGCATGTAATAACTATAATAAGTATTGGGAAAGGGAGTATTTTGTCTTCTGTTGGCTCTATACTCCAACATTTTAGATTTGAAAAAAAAAAAGTGGGGTCAAAGTAGAGATTTTCGGCTTTCATTCAATGCTGATTTGGTATGACTTGAGACTTGACTTAAACTTGAGACAGATGACTTGGAAGGACTTGACTTTTTTATTTATTATATGAGCATTTTTGTAGATATTGAGAAGTTAGAATGTTTTGTTTTTGAAACGCGATTGGGTGATTTCTCGTGCAATGAGTGTAACCTGTTTCCTGGCAACCTACTGGACGCAGCAAACCAGTAGGGACCAACGGGCAGATATCAGATATCGTGGCTACTGGTTTGCTGCATCCAGTAGGTTGCCAGGAAACAGGTTACACTCATTGCACGAGAAATCACCCAATCGCGTTTCAAAAACAAAACATTCTAACTTCTCAATATCTACAAAAATGCTAATATTTAATAATAAATAAAAAGTCATCTGTCTCAAGTTTAAGTCAAGTCTCAAGTCATTAATACCAAGTCAAAGTCAAGTCGAGTCTTTTATCAATGTTAGTCATGCAAGTCCCAAGTCCTCAAATTTGCGACTCGAGTCAAGTCATGTGATTCGAGTCCCCCATCTCTGTCAGGTAGTCATAATATATATTGGTTTGGGGATGGTTTGGGGGAGACAATATTTTGCTTTCTTCCAGTGCAATTTCCCAGGAGCCTGATTGCTTGAGGGAAATAGCTGTTCGACATCCTCTGGGTTTTAGCCCCGATACTACGGTACCGTTTCCACGACGGCAGTAGTTGGAACAGTTTCTGATTTGGGTGTCTGGGGTCTTTGATGATCCTGAGGGCCTTTCTGACACACTGGTCGCTGTAGGGGTCCTGGATGGAGGGAAGCTCACGACCACTGATCTCCTCGGCTGTCCGCACCACCCTTTGCGGGTTTGGGCAGTGCAGGTCGGGGTTTTGGGCAGTGCAGGTCGGGGTTTTGGGCAGTGCAGGTCGGGGTTTTGGGCAGTGCAGGTCGGGGTTTTGGGCAGTGCAGGCCGGGGTTTTGGGCAGTGCAGGCCGGGGTGCGTCTCCCTTTTAGGGCTTGTCCTACAGCGTACGATGAGCACAGTCTAGCAGGGGCTCCTCGTCCAGGCAAGGAATGGTCTTGCCGAACTTAACATGTTATTACTGGGCTACCTACTGGGCTACCCTAACCCTAACCTTAAACATGTACAGTAGTGGCTCAGGGCTGGTACATTCCACCCCCCTCCTGCTTGGCTGGCTAAGGAGTCTTTTCCCTCTGAACCTGTGTTGCTGATATCCCCTTAAGGGTTTGGAACCAGTTTGAACGTCACTTTAGTTTACAAACGTTTTCTACCTCTGCTCCACTACTTGCAAACCTTGCTTTTCCACCCTCTATATCAGATGGCATATTTTCCATACGGTCCAATGTTGGAATTAAACGATTCAAGGATGTATGTTAATAATACATTTGCACCTTTTCAACAGCTTAGAATAGTTCTCTCTTCCTAAACATAATTTTTAATATTGTTTGGCGATAGATATGCCCAGTTCCCTATCCTGCCTAATGACAAGCCTCGAGATGCTTCTCACTCAGGTACCTATGATGAAAGGGTTGATTTAATATATTTACATCAAATCCAAACCGTATCTTCAACCTCTCTGAATACTGTGAAGGCGTTGTTCTGTGAACACCGCCTACTCACACTCTGTGGAGTGACATTTTCAATAATTTACAACTTGAAAATATCTGATATACATTGAAAGGCTCTTCATCAGTCATCAGTCACATCATCATTAAGACAAGTTAGCTTCCTCTTTCCAGGACAAGTTAGCTTCCCCTTTCCAGGCCACTGTGGTTGCTAGAAGTGAAGCTCATAGATGAGAGGATAATAAGTAAATGTTGAGCAAACAGGAAGTAAATGTGTTTTTACAGCACCAATGGGAATAAGTGAATTCACGTCAATGCAATAAAAGTTTTATGTAAAATGCCAACCAAAAAAAGATTTCTTTACTTAAATATAATTGTATTTTATTATCTGCAACATCAAACCAATATTGTAATACAAAACTGTCCTTAATATAAAATGAAGTATTCACATGCTATACAAGTTCCGAACATTAACTGTCATTTCTCACACTGACAAGAGACCAATGAACTGAACTGAACTGGTCCAATAAAGCACAAATGAAGGCAAAAACAGATTAGAATGATAAGATTCTATCTAAATTTTTGTCAAAATTGATTGACATTTTTTACCTAATCTGATCCATTAGGTGTTTATTAATGCCTGTGTGGTGTTATTTTTAAAATGTTGAAATGTTTTAGTTAGTAATTCATAAAATACAAAGGTTCCATCTCACAAAACATAATGGAATGTAAAAACTTTGACGCTCAATATCTCTGAACTGCCCTAAACGGAGATAGAACCTTATCATTCTAAACGGAGATAGAACCTTATCATTCTAAGCTCACGAGGTGCTGAAAACAACTTGGAAAGCAATCCTGACAAACCTTTTTTTAAACCTTTTTTTTAACTAATCAAGTAAATGGAATCCTTGAGAATGTCCGCCATTTCGTGTCCTCTCTCAATGTGGATGTATACAACATGTATGTTGAGGCGACACTCTGACTGACTGAGCCTATCGCCGTGCCAACAGCTTCAGAGGCACCATAAATGGGTTGAGGGGACAGACACCTGCTTTCTCCCAGTCTGCTGTCACCTTAGCAGGGTTCTCTGATTGGCTAGATGTCTTATTGGCGGCAGCTGATTGGTCCAGGGCTTGTCTACCAGCCTGTGTGGATGTTGCAGCATTGGTAACTGCTTGTTGACCTTCTCTCCTTCGCGATCCAATACTGACCAGGGGGGACGAGAGTCGCTCATGTACCTAGAACGAGAGGAGCTTAGTGGCAAGTCTCAAGATACTCCAAGAGGTCATTTACATCTGGCTAAAGAGCATGTATTACATCTGGCTTAAGAGCATGTATTACATCTGGCTTAAGAGCATGTATTACATCTGGCTTAAGAGCATGTATTACATCTGGCTTAAGAGCATGTATGACATCTGGCTTAAGAGCATGTATTACATCTGGCTTAAGAGCATGTATTACATCTGGCTTAAGAAGAGCATGTATTACATCTGGCTTAAGAGCATGTATTACATCTGGCTTAAGAGCATGTATTACATCTGGCTTAAGAGCATGTATTACATCTGGCTTAAGAGCATGTATTACATCTGGCTTAAGAAGAGCATGTATTACATCTGGCTTAAGAGCATGTATTACATCTGGCTTAAGAGCATGTATTACATCTGGCTTAAGAGCATGTATTACATCTGGCTTAAGAGCATGTATGACATCTGGCTTAAGAGCATGTATTACATCTGGCTTAAGAGCATGTATTACATCTGGCTTAAGAAGAGCATGTATTACATCTGGCTTAAGAGCATGTATTACATCTGGCTTAAGAGCATGTATTACATCTGGCTTAAGAGCATGTATAGGGTTAGGGTTAGGGGGTTAGTCTATGTATATGTGACGGCACCAGGCACAAAATAGAAACTGGTCGAATCGGTCGTCCAAATATCTCTGACCTAACAGTCAGATGATTTTCAGGTATTTTTACAACACACGAAAGTTACTTTTTAATGTACCCACTGAATATTTTTTTCAAACAGTTTGGTCAAAACACTGGCTGGTGTCACATACGATACAGAACTACCAGTGAATGGAACTGATGGAACTGAATGGAAGCAAAGGAACTTCAGAGGAGCAGGCTTCTAGTGGCTTGTAGACACTGATCTGAAGTCAGTTTAACATTCCCTCTGGAATGGGTTAGAATGGGGATAGGGTGGTCTAGCCTTGTCCCCCCGCAATGAAGTCGGGGAGAGGACTATGATTCGGTTTTCCGTTCGCATGTTACACGCTTTACCTCCAGGTGTCTCGTCATACAGATGCAGCATTTACACATTTACACAGATTGGCCGAATTTTGACGACTAACTACGGTGAAACCACGGTGAAATATTGTTTATGATTTTCGAGGTGACACTGATTCATCGTCATAATAGAGTGCAAAGTGGGGAGCTAGGAGTGCAGCCTAATGTAGTAGGCAAGAGAGGTAACCTTTCAGTCTGGCTATCAATGCAACTGTAGGAGTGTAGCCTAATGCATGTTTTGTGAGTCTGTTATGCAGCATACCGACACTTAGCCTAGAAAAATATGGAAACCAGAGTTGTGTAACCTAGATTTTTTTTTCTTAACCTATTGGTGAAATGTATGTTTGAAGTAAAGGTGTCACATCAATAATGAGTTAGGATGATAGTAGCCTAATGTAATCAAAATAAATGTTCTATTTGGTCACAGAAGGTGATTGCACCAATCACAGCCCTCCCTGTGTGGCCAGGGGGTCACAACACACTAAAACAGTTACCACCGGAGCGCCATAGTAAAACATTTATAGATAAACGTCTGGCTTTCGTTGTCAGGTTACTGCTAACTACATCCTGTCTTATTATTTTGTCACTTATTTTTTTATCTTGAATTATGCCTATTGCACTGCAATGTCAGGATCCAAAGCCTAAGAATTGTACTCTCTTACACTTGTGTGATGTGACGTAACAATAAACTTGAAACTTCTCCATCACTCTCTTTTTATAGAGGGTCGCTACATTCATGGGGGACAATATGTTTACTGTACACTGGTTATGATTGTGTCTACAGTACCTGGGTCATGTGTCGCTGTAGTCGGGCACAGTCCAGCAGAGGGAGCTCTTCAGGCAGCGACATCAGCAGGTCCAGAACCACAGCGCTCTCTGGGAGGAGGAGGGATAACAACAATCATTTAGGACTTTGTGGGTCAATGAGGCACACAAGACATTGATTGATATCATGGGAGTATGATAACTATACACTTGACACCCAAGCAAAACATTTAATGAAGTAAACAATTACCAATAAAATGTTTGTAATGTATCTTTGAGAGAGGAGCGCAATGGAGTATGTGACATGAAGACAGATCTCTCAACATTGAAGAGGAGAAGAGATACAAAAGTAATACATCTTCAGTAATACAGCTTCAGGAGATCTAAATATCTCAAGCTATTCAGTAACAACTTCAAATATTACTGCGATCATTATCTGGATTATTATTATTACTATAGTATAAACAGAGATACACAGAAACGCACACATGCCACACAGCGTGCTCAGACTCACCCATGGGGGTTAGATTATACTCCTCGTTGGGTTTGTGGACGTTGCTCAGGTACCGATAGACCTTCTCAAAATCAACGGCACACCTCAGCCCTAGGTTGGCCCTAGGTTGGCCCTCTTGGTCGAATTTACTTGTTCGTCCAAATTTAGTGTGCAGTGTCGTGGTTGAGGCAGAGGGGGCATGAGAGGATGGTTGTTGGTTTGACACACTGGTGACGGCTCGGGCCGTCGTCACTGTTGGTTGAAACACAGCTGGGACACACAGCTGGGCGGGGCCACTGGACATGAAGATCTGAGCTTGGGGCTTCAACTGAAGCTGAGGGGCGCTGGGCACAGAAGAGGAGGCGGAGGAGGGCTGTGATGATGTCACAAAAGGAGAGGGGAGTCGTAATGATGTCACAATGGCAGAGGGGGACGGCAATGATGTCACAATGGCAGAGGGGGACGGTAATGATGTCACAATGGGAGAGGGGGACGGTAATGATGTCACAATGGCAGAGGTGGGCTGTAATGATGTCACGGTGGCCATGGAGGATCCTGTCACCATGGCTATGGACCCAGTTCCAGAAGGGAAGGCAGAAGGAGGCTGTGATGATGTCACAATGGCAGAGGGGGGCTGTGGTGATGTCGTCACAGTGGCAGAGAGGCGCTGTGATGATGTCACAATGGGAGAGGGGGACGGTAATGATGTCACAATAGCAGAAGCGGGGGTCAGTAACAACGGGGCGGTCACAAAGGCTGTGGTGGAAGCCCCTCCTGCTGGCTGAACGGGCCTGCGGGACACCCTGGCTGGTAGGCTGGCTATGGTGCCGGCGCCCCGGCTGGTCAGACCAGAGGCAGCTGACGCCGGCTGGGCGGCACCGACACGGCCCGGTGTGAGGAGGGGAGACTGAGGTCTGGTGATGTAAACCACTCTGGGGCTGCTGCACGCTCCAGGGGGGGCTGGGGACAGAGTAGCTCTACCCGGGGATATGTAAGGGGGTTTAGCTGCTATTACTATTTGGGTGGGCTTAAACAGCGGGCGGGCCATTGGCACAGGCATGGGTCTGAACGGGATGGTCCGTGTGTTGGCAGGAAGGGGCATCTGAGCCACACGAGGAGGGTCAGAGTTCTTCAAGCTGCAAGGCTCTGTGGAGGAGGTGACCAGCATCTGGAGGGAGGGAGGGAGAGGGAGGGAGGGAGGGAGGGAGGGGGAGGGAGGGAGGGAGGGAGGGAGAGGGAGGGAGAGGGAGGGAGGGAGGGAGGGAGGGGAGGGAGAGGGAGGGAGGGAGGGAGGGAGAGGGAGGGAGGGAGGGAGGGAGGGAGGGAGAGGGAGGGAGGGAGGGAGGGAGAGGGAGGGAGGGGGGGAGGGAGGGAGAGGGAGGGAGGGTAGGAGGGAGGGAGAGGGAGGGAGGGAGGGAGAGGGAGGGAGGGAGGGAGAGGGAGGAGGGAGGGAGGGAGGGAGGGAGGGAGAGGGAGGGAGGGAGGAGGAGGGAGGGAGGAGGGAGGGAGGGAGGGGGAGAGGGAGAGGGGGAGGGAGGGAGGGGAGGGAGGGAGGGGAGAGGGAGAGGGAGGGAGGGGAGGGAGGGAGGGGAGGGAGGGAGGGAGGGAGAGGGGGAGGGAGGGAGGGAGGGAGGGGAGGGAGAGAGGGAGGGAGGGAGGGAGGGAGGGAGGGAGGGAGGGAGGGGAGGGGAGGAGGGGGAGAGGAGAGATTTGTCATTTCACACCAAGGTTGCATGTTATCAACAGCTACAATCTGAAGTTGTAAATCTACGAATGAATGAAGAATGATGTCCAGACATGGATAACTGCTATATCAGGTGTTTGGGATCAGAAGATTCTCATCCTGTAGCATACACACACAGTAGGATTATATACATGTTTAAATGTGAATGTTGTGTATATAAGCCTATACAAGACCCGCATTTGAAAATGTACAAAAGCCTAGTAACAGAGGGTAATATGCAATAAATAAATCAATAGTAATTTGCCCTTAAGCACCAAAGCATCCGCAATAGGAGAAGAACCACACAGAAACAGAACCAACCTGAGAGAAAGCAGCAGTGATGGGCTCCTCCAGACTCCCGGCCATCTCCGCCGCCATCTCCGCCCACAGCTCGATGGGCACTCTGGCCTTCTTCTGCTTCCGCCTCTGCTGCGCTAACTGATGCCTGACCACTCGGACCACATTGGTCTTCATGGCCGCCAGCAGCGTTTCGATCTGGGGGTGTTGCAGCGATTGAGTCATAAAGCAAAGCTTTTAATGTGGGTTAGGGTTAGGGTAACCCTTAGGGTAACCCTAACCCCTAATGAGCGCACGCATGCACACGCACACACACGCACACGCACACGCACACGCACACACACACACACACTCACACTCACACTCACACTCACACTGTTTACCTCTCGAGTGAATCTCTTGGGTAGTTTCTCTCTCAGCTCAGCCAGGCGGATCTCACCGTTGCACCCGACGTCCATCTTGCTTTGCTTGTTGAGGATCTGTATGAGGGTCCTCTTCTCCGTCTGAGACCAGCCCTTGCAGACCTTAGTTGTTTTGGTCTCTGGTTCAGGTTTCATATGCAGATAGCGCTGGGGTTGAGTCCTCTGACGAGACGGAGGCTTCATCCTGCAAGCTGGCTTGGAATCTATGAATGAATGAATGAATGAATGGTCTTTATTGTCATTAATACAGTACAGGTACCATACAACGACATTTAGGAGGGGGGGGCTCCCTGGTGCTAGGAAAAAAATACTAAAAACAAGAAGGGAAAAGAGCTGGTTTACATAAATAAAGGCTATGTACACTATCCACTATACTATACTATACAATACAATAAAACACTGTGCTGTACTCTATGCTATGCTATACCTATTCTAACATTTCCTATCTCTGAACCTTATGTACCCTAGGGTTGTCATATTGCACATAGTATTATTGCACATTCATTTAAAGTGTCGCAGTTTGCAGGTTTGAAATGTTCACAGTCGTATTAGTTGTTATACTGTTATTATAGGTTTAAAATTAAGATTAATATAGCGACGACATTGAATCCTTATATAGAAGACTAAAAACAAGAAGGGAAAAGAGCTGGTTTACATAAATAAATAAAGGCTATGTACACTATATACTAGGTATAGCATAGAGTACAGCACAGTGTTTATTTGTATAGTATAGTATAGTGGATAGTGTACATAGCCTTTATTTATGTATACCAGCTCTTTTCCCTTCTTGTTTTTCGTTTTTTTTTCCTAGCACCAGGGGAGCCCCCCCCTCCCAAATTTCGTTGTATGGTACCTGTACTATATTAATGACAATAAAGATCATTCATTCATTCATACATTCATATACTAGTATACAAATAAAACACTGTGCTGTACTCTATGCTATGCTATAAATATCCTAACATTTCCTATCTAGCTAGCTAGTATAGCAAGTTAGTTAGTTACCATAACATAAGCTGATATTAGCGCGAATTAACACTGAATTGTGTTGTCTACCTGTGATTTGAATGTTTCCCCACAAGGCTGATGTGATGGATCCTATCTGATGTATCCTGTCTTCAGCCAGTCGCTAGCTGCTAGCTGCTACAGCTACTAGGAGAGCAAAAACGTGTTGTCAACGACAGCGGTGTCAAACACACTGACTACGGAGAGCCGCACGTCCCAAAAAGGACGGGCC
>NC_137682.1:1759777-1764777 GCF_963989245.1 Nansenia antarctica | reverse complement strand
CACCCCTCTCTCTCTCTCTCTCCTCCCACCCCTCTCCCTCTCTCTCCTCCCACCCCTCTCTCTCTCTCTCTCTCTCTCTCTCTCTCTCTCCATCTCTCTCAGTCTAAGACCAATAGCTTCTAATTACCATCTCCCCTCACTGACTCCGTTTTATATGACCCTCTGTTTTACGTTTTACAAATCTCTTCACCGTCTTTTAGCTGATGGACTCTGGGTAAGTAAGTGAGTGTCGCAGCATTTTTTCAAAGGGCAGACCCAAGGGATGCTGAGATTAACGAGCCTATAGGTGCTGCAGAGGGGAGGAGGGGGGGGGGGGGTTGGGACTCCATTGTCCTGCCTGACCAGTTTAATGTTTTACCAAGGTCCCCTATGCTCACGATGCGGTGGGGGCAACCGCAAAGTCACCTAGGGAGCGCAGCTTATAGCGTAGCGTAGTGAAGTGCGTAGATTGCATCCCCTGCTTCTATACTACAGACCCATGCAAGCCATATGCACCCGCAGACGCCATACCCCATCCGCTCTCCGAATACACACACACACACACACACACACACACACATCCCCCATTAATTCTCCCTACTCCCCCCACCACCCTCCCCCTCCCCCCACCCCCGTCCCTTTTCACCCAGAACAATTCTGCTGAAACAAAATTGATTGAGGCCCAGTGGGCGCCTGATACCCTCACATAGCCTCCTGAGCCCGGGCTATAAAGCACCCACACACACACACACACACACACACACACACACACACACACACACACACACACACACCCTCACACAGCCTCCTGGGCCCAGGCTATAAAGCACCCACACACACACACACACACACACACACACACACACACACACACACACACACACACACACACACACACACACACCCTCACATAGCCTCCTGGGCCCAGGCTATAAAGCATCCACTTGTCACTGGCACCGTCCCAGCCACTCCTGGCTCATTCAGAGGAGAGTAGTAGACCATAGTTAGTTTTTGCCTGTTAATGTTAGGGTTGTTAAGGTTAGGATTGGGGAAATGTATTAACTGATGCTAGATCTCTCTCTGGGCAATCTAGAGAGGCATGTACACTGCACAGTCAATTGTGTACAGAGTAAGGATGATGATGATGATGATGATGATAAGGATGAGGGTGATGATGATGAGGATGATGGTGATGAAGGCAAGAGCGATGACATTATTTTAAGGACTCACTGCAGTGCATCATGGGTTTACCAGTCACGTCTGTGGCCGCGCTGTCATGATGCTCCTGACGCCTCTGAGAGATGTTCAACCTAAAGCTGATTTCTCATCTGAAAACATCATTAATGTTCCTCCGCTGTCACCAAGAGCTGCACGATCACCGAGAGGATGTATTTGTCCTGTCTGTTTGTTTTGATTTGATTTGTGACGTTTGTCAAGAGAATGATGTCAGAAAGACAAATGTTGATTCAACATAACGATAAGAGAAAACAATAGGCTATGTACTGTTAGGCTTATTGGCTGCCCTCTGTGCGCCGTAACCTAGTTGTGTCTTGTGTATCAGTGTGTGCTCGTGTTGTGTTTGCGCGTCACAATGTAGCTCATGTATGAGAAGCGACTGTGATTTTTTTGCTCTATGAAGGTTTCCCACCAAGGTCATCATCATCTGTAATCCCTTCGAATTAAGTTACGTAAGAGATAGGATGAGGAGAAATGTGTTCATTCGAATGATGCAACATGAGCCAGATCAACATCAGCATAGTTTTGGGTTTGTGACCAAACTGAAAAGATGACCAAATGGGAAGATGACGAGAAAGGCAGAAGTGAGAGAAAGTGTTTGTGGGGGGGAAGGGCGCAGAGATGAAGAGAGAGAGAGAGAGAGGGAGAGAGAGAGAGGGAGAGTGTGAGAAAGGTGGAGAGAGAGAGGTTTATATAAATGAAAAGAGAGACACACTGTCCTCTTCCTCTAACTAGGCCACATAGGATCTCCGCTGCAGCAATCATCAAACTCCAACTAATTAACAAATTGTTGTAATTGATGTTCTGCAGAATCATTCTAGAGATAAAACCCTGATGTAATGCTGAATAGAAACTATAGAAACGATTCAGCAGAAACAAACAGAGATACCAAAATGCATGCATAATAATTGTAATATTTTGTAATATTATCTCATGTGTTGTGGATTTCGGACTTCTATTAATATTATTTTGGGGGGGGGGGGGGGGGGGAGGGTCAGAATTGTCACAAGGATCAAACCGCACCTCACTTTGGGAGAGACATCCTTTTGAAGTGAGCGTGTTTCAGTACCAAGCGTGTTCTCTGCATCACAGAGGCCGCAGGGGAAACACAGGGTAAGCATCACAGGACTAGTGCGGAAAACGTCACGGGATTTTTCCCAGTGGGCGTTATGTAAACACTACACCATACGCACATGGACCACATCCAGAGAGAGAGGGAGAGAGAAAAAGAGAGAGGATGAAGAGGTTGTGTGTATGTGTGTGTGTGTGTGTGTGTGTGTGTGTGTGTGTGTGTGCGTGTATGCGGGTGCGTGTGTGCGTGTGTATGCACGTGTGTGTGTGTGCATCCATGCATGCGTGCGAGTGTGCATCTTGCATTCATGAAAGCGAAGGGTAGAGAGACAGAGCGGGGCTAATACCTGTACACTCACCACGGGCAGCTGTTGTTGTGACGTACTTACAATACTTACAATACTCCATTGAGAGCGCGGGCGGCTACCCCCTTTTACAATCATCTTAAAACACACTGCTGCTCAGCAGGCCTGTGTGCTAGTCTCTCTCTCCATGCAGTAGCTCAGCGTGTTAACTCAGCGTTGAGGGGATTCATTTCTAAACTCTTTCTAGATTGGGGTTGATTGTACTTCCTCCCTCTGGTACCCTGAGGAGGAGGGTTGCATCCCCGTGTGTCGAGCGGCGATGTGAGACGATGAGACGAACGCACCGACACAGGTTTCTACTCAGCACGGATCACTAGACAGCTCACTGAATAAATTATCCCAGATTAGAATGGTGGTGGTGTGGTGGTGGTGTGTGTGTGTGTGTGTGTGTGTGTGTGTGTGTGTGTGTGTGTGTGTGTGTGTGTGTGTGTGTGTGTGTGTGAGAGAGAGAGAGAGAGAGAGAGAGAGAGAGAGAGAGAGAGAAACAAGCCACCAGTATGTCCTTGGGGATGGAGATTCACTGTAGAAGGGGAGTGATACCTCGTGACAAGGACTGTGTGTCACGTCAGATGATGAAGTATGAGACATGTTTAAAAATAATAATAATTATTATTATTATTGACGAAAACGTCTCTTTTATATTGGAGTTGATGGTGTGAAACACAGAGGTCGTTACGTGGCTTGGAATGAGAATAACCGGTATTCTTCTTTTCTTTGGTCTCTTTTTTTAATAATCTTCCAAAACACGGATATTACTATTATTGTTTTATAATAAAACCACAGAAATCATCAAATTCATCCCCAAAACATCCTTCTCCTCAACCACGACACATCTGGCGCCATGTCTCATCAATTACATAAAGGGATAACAGCGGCTTGCTAATCTCTGTGACATCCTGCATTTGTACTGGACAGGAGTCAGGACCTTGCAGAGGAGTTACAGTTGTACGGCATCACAACACTGACGCTTTAAGTCCTCTTAACTGTCATCCACTCTTCCTTACGCCTAAGGGCACTACTGGTGGGGTTCCTGACTCCCCTCCTTCTTTCTCCTCTCCTCTCCTCCTCTCTCCCCTCCTCCTCTGCCATCCTCTTATCTCCCCTCCTCTCCCCTCTCCTCTCCTCTTCTCCTCCTCTCTCCTCTCCTCTCCTCCTCTCCCCTCCTCTCTCTCCTCCCCACACCACCTCTGATGGCCTCTTCCTCTCTCCTCTCCCTTCCTCCTCTCCTCCTCTCCTCTCCTCTCCTCCTCTCCTCTCCTCTCCTCCTCTCCTCTCCTCTCCTCCTCTCCCCTCCTCTCTCCTCTCCTCTCCCTTCCTCCTCTCCTCTCCTCTCTCCTCTCCCTTCCTCCTCTCCTCTCCTCTCTCCTCTCCTCTCCTCTCCTCTCCTCTCTCCTCTCCCTTCCTCCTCTCCTCTCCTCTCTCCTCTCCTCTCCTCTCTCCTCTCCCTTCCTCCTCTCCTCTCTTCTCCTCTCCTCTCTCCTCTTATCTCCCCTCCTCTCCCCTCTCCTCTCCTCCTCCTCTCTCCTCCTCCTCTCTCCTCTCCTCTCCTCCTCTCCCCTCCTCTCTCTCCTCCCCACACCACCTCTGATGGCCTCTTCCTCTCTCCTCTCCCTTCCTCCTCTCCTCTCCTCTCTCCTCCTCTCTCTTCCTCCTCTCCTCTCCTCCTCTCTTCTCTCCTCTCCTCTCCTCCTCTCTCTCTCCTCTCCTCTCCTCTCCTCTCCTCCTCTCCTCTCTCCTCTCCTCCTCTCTCCTCCTCTCTCCTCTCCTCCTCTCCTCTCGCCTCTCCTCTCCCTTCCTCCTCTCCTCTCTCCCCTCCCCACACCACCTCTGATGGCCTCCTCCTCTCCTCTCCTCCTCTCTCCTCTCCTCTCCTCTCCTCCTCTCCTCCTCTCCTCTCCCCTCCTCTCTCCTACTCTCCTCTCCTCTCTCCCCTCCCCACACCCCACCTCTGATGGCCTATTCTGTTTCGTCAGGTGCAATAGTGTTTACTAAAGCAGAACTGGTCTGTGTCGACCGGTGGTCTCCACCAGTGTGACTGTGAATGAAGGTTAAAACCACCTCCCTGCTCTGCCCTTCCCTCCTAAGGTAGCAGAGGTGATCTGGAATCACGCTCTTGTAATGAGGTAGCCCTGCCGGAGACATGCTGCCCTCAGACCGTGAGAATGTTCTTCTGGTCTAATGGTAGATGCTTGTGTCTTCCATGTGGGAGACCCTGGTTCCATGTGGGAGACCCTGGTTCCATGTGGGAGACCCAACCCAACCTCTGATGGGCTCTGGTGTGTCTGTCCAGGGTGCATCTACACGCTGTCTCTTTACCACCAGTCAGGTTACGAGGGAATCGAGGGAAGA
>NC_137682.1:1737277-1754777 GCF_963989245.1 Nansenia antarctica | reverse complement strand
GCCTTTGATGTATTGGCAACACCTCAATGGAGTCATTATCCAGCGAAGCACCTCAGAGGCTGCGTTAGATTTGCAGTTGGTTTGACACGGCTACACTAACAAGATATCTCGGAAAAGAACAGAAAGAACGTTCTGGAATACTTATGCGTTTTTAGATTAGTTTCTCACACAATTGTTTCATAGTTCTTAATAACAGAATTTAACGTTATGCTAACGTTATTCTGAGAAAGAGAAAAAAAAGCAAGCTTAGGGTTTCTCATGCCTTTCAATCCTATTTTGTTTTTGTAAATATAAAGTATAAATATGTACACATTCTGAGTTGCAGATAAGTCTGCACAACTCTCGAGGCACTTTATATAAAATCAATATGGGCTGTTGTGCTAAAGTTGGAGTGATGGGAAGAGTTGGTTACTTTACAGAGATATCTCCGAATCATTCTCACTGGTAGAAATCCTTACGGGCTCTCTACTCTAGACTCTCTCTCTATGACAGAGAGACCTACTCTCTCTCTATGTCAGAGCACCAAACCCAAACTACAAACAACAAACAACGAACAAACAAACAAACAAACAAACAAACAAACAAACAAACAAACAATAGCCCTTCAGTGAAACTTTCAGAGCATTTGCACGCTTATGGATCAGCTAAACACACACACACACGATCTTAAACGCTAAATTTGGCCTGTTTGCTTTTCGATTGTTTTAATTTTAGCAAATTTCTTAACTAGTTGCTCATGTGTTTTGTGTTATGTTTTTAAGCACTTGACCATAATTTGCTAATTTATTATTTTCACTCGTACTTGAATGCGACAGTAGTATCTAAAGAGGTAATATATTAACAGCAACAAAGGCTTTCTAATGTGCAATCTCAGCTTACGTAAGTAGATTGCTAATATAGTGAAAACGTTAGGTAAACAAACCATAGTGCAAAGACTACTAAACAATTGAACTAATTTTGTAACGTTGACTTAATAATAGCAACTATGTTCAGTACTGTTACACTGTACATATTTAATCTTTAATATTATAATTGAAATTATTAGCTTATTATAACCCTCTAAAAATTAAACCTCCCCTTCCTGATTGTCCAAAATGTCTCTCATTAACATTATGCTCAGGCTAAGCCAATGGACATGCTGTACAATACAGATTTCTATGCCCTCTGAAACCATTCCGGAATCATGGCTTCATAACCATAACTCTGTGAAGCTTCATAGCCACTCTAAGAAGCTTCATTCATTCATCGCAAAGCCAAGTGGACGGAACGTTCCGGTGCTCACAGACTTTCCCTTTAAGACATGATGCTGATGACATAACATGGCATGACATACGATGAGATGACCTAGCACTGGTAACCCACAACATCAGACAGAACACATCTGAAATCACCTCAGTCTCTCCGATTGGAACAGTTACGGACCACTTTGGACTCTTCAACCTGTCCTCTTTCTAACGGTGACCTTGATGAAAAGGACAGAATGGGGGAATGGAACAGCTTATTGTTTTAACAGACTGGACATCCTTTTGGACAGCCCCCTCTGACCTCTCTCTCTCTCTCTCTCTCTCTCTCTCTCTGTCTCTCTCTCTGTGTCTCTCAGACAGAAAAGGTTGAATGTACCCAGCCATGATGAACTAAGACAGATGAAGAAATCAGATGGAATCAATAACAACACCCTGAAACTGCAGAGGGAGGAGATGTGTGGAGATAGAGGACGAACAACAAAATAACTGAATACTTCACCAAAACCAAATTAATGAAACAATACTCCACCAAGTCCTGGGAAGATGGACCTTTTTTGCCTTGGAGAGACGTATCGGGGGAGGGGGGATGGGGGGGAGCAACTAACTGTAAACTGCCAACGGTTCATAACCCCCCTATTCAACACCCAGGCTGACCACAATAAGAAGGCACATCTTTATGAAGCATACAGATTTATGTATGTATTTTCACTGAAGATGCAACGTTGGACTGACAACCTTTTCTTACCACGAGTCGAGAGGAAGAGGAAGACGAGATCGACGTGACCGCTGTGATGAAGAGAAGAAGTACACAAGCAGCACCCCCCCGACCCCCCCCACCACCACCACCACCACCACCACCACCATCACTTAGCCCCCAGGCCCCCCCCCCCCCAAACCGCCCCTCCAACCCTCCAACCACCCAACTGAATCATCCCATCTTTGTTCAGAAAATGTCTCCAAATATGGGAGGGGGAAGCTTTACCTCACAAGCAAGTACACCCTCAACCTCTCTCAACCTCCCGGTTACCTAAACCTGATCCCTCTCCCAAAGCATCAGGTTCAAACTAAGGCTAAGCTAAATGCATTGGTGACATCATTGTGACATCATTGTCCCCCAGATCAGTCAAAACCTTATAGAGTTCTAAGAGTAGTCACATAGATTCTAAAATCTACACTATTCTCTTGAAGTTGGATGAGTCTCAGTGATATTATGAGTTATGGCTGGTTGAAGGTTCTGTTCTGATGATATCCACACTGACCAAAACACTGTACGTGGTCTCGGAGAGCTCGTTTTCCTGCCGCCAGTGTGAACAGAAGACAGACAACATGATAGGAGATATAAAAAAAAAAACATATGAATGAAACCTTCCATCTTGCTAAAATAGTCTTCTTGCAAGTTTGGACAATTTGAATAATTGGCTTCATTTTCAGGGAGTTAACACTCGTAAGAGAGTCATTGTAATATTACTCTATCTATGGAATATTGTATTTTTATCCCTTTCCTCGAAACAACCAATAGCGAATTAACCTTGATAGTTACATTTTATGAATAGAACCTTTATGAATAGAACCCAAATAATCCTCCCTTTCAATCCACTCCCCCATATCTCTTGTCTTCTCCACTACTGGCCAATGGAAAACAGGTACCTCCTCCGAGTCTTATCACAGAATCTTAACAATGAAGTCTTTCAGTTGTAGAAGCCTCTGTTGCCGTGTGTGTAGTGTGAACTAGCTAATATCACAGTATCATGACAGTGAGGTGGATTTTGCAGTACAGTCATTGTATTGTATGGCTGCCAAATGTACCCTAGCTTAGCTAGTAGCCACCCTGCAGAGTCCTCAGAGTAACGGCTCTCGGAGGCCATATGGTCAGTGTGTGTATCAACAGGCCTGTCAAGGGAGGATGTACTATGTGTTGCATTGAGGTAAACGCTCAACGTATCTTTGACGTGACACACGCACACACACACATTGGGAAATGAAATATCACAGTCCCCCAAAAAACACATCCCATGAAATCTATCTATTCCCCCCAAGTCCCAATGACAACGGTCTATATTGTGTCCAGTACCATAGGGACATGGGGTCGGTCTGATATAAACTGCCTGTGCCCCCCCCTACCTACCTACCCAGGAGAGACTAACCCCCTATGCACCACCATCATCACTTGGACTGTACATTGAGGTTCTTAACGCAGGTCTGGTGACTTGTTTGATTCATCTGGGTCCTGTGTTACATGTGTTAGGCCCACAGATATATGCACAATAGATCAGGCACAGGGGGAATATTGATGTTCGTAGGGAAAAACATCCATGTGTATCTTCAGTGGTACTTCTGTGAACGTTCCTGCGGGTTCATTGTGTGCTTTAGGGGACAGGTAAGGAGTAGGGGTATTAGAGTTCTAAAGACATTTGATTGGTTAGGGGTTAGGGTGCCCTGGGTTGAGTACCCTGTTTCCATTGGCACGTCAGGGCTCGACTCAAATCCAGCTCTGCTCCAGTGGAAACCTGCTATTTGTTTGCCCGTCGTCAGATTATTCCGGGTTCACACTGGAATACAAATAATTCTGAACTCTCCTACAAGATTCTGTAGCAGTTATTGTCGCCCTTGTGGGGTTATCGACCAACACAGTCAACTCTTGCCTTGTTGATATTGATATTCACTGTTGAAACAACATCCTCCCCTTCTTCCTTGTCCCCAAAAGCACACAAACATAACATAGCGAAAAGAGACATGAATGGCAAAAACCAGCAGGCTGGAAGTTAAATATCTTTATCCTCCTTTAACACTGTGCATTAGTATGTGACATGCACTTTACATGCATGAGGATTATATACAAATACCAGTGGGTGTTAATCTTGAGCCCTGACAGAGTGGGTTTAATTGCGGTGTATGTATACAATGAGGTTACTGTACTGTAACAGGCTATCACACTGAGTCTAAGGGGTGAAGTGAAGTAAGCATTTGTTCAGTCTCGTCCTGTTCATTGGCCTGTGCCGTAGTCCTGTAGAGGCTGGTTGCAGGCGGATGAAACGGGGGTCTGTTCAAGATGATTAACGGTTGGTGTGGTGTTGGGAAGATGAATGGGGAAGGCTCAATAGGCCGCTGATGTGTTCTGTTGCGTTGTCATCGCTAATGTTAATCAGCCGTCACCACGGTTACGCAACCCTGTGCACAGATTCGATCTATCCGATAACTGATAGTTTCTCATTGCAGTCTCTGGTGTGACGCTTAATCGAGTCCGACCCAGATAATGTTTGTTTGTTTAAACAAAAACAAAAACAAGAAATATAATTGACTTGACAAACAGTTTCTAATTTCAAACGATGGTGACAGTTGGTGACAGGCTGGTGAACCTCTTGCTGTTAATGTATTTTCACTTGTACACATTGTTTATTTTCATGGGAAAAATTGTTCATTTATTTTTTTCTTTATTTTATTAACTCTTCATTAACTCTTTATTAACTTAACTCACCCACCCCCTTTAATTCCCATCTTACATCCTTAACGCCTTGATCTAAAACCATCTCAACATCTACACCCTCTACATCTATATTTTGTGGTTTTGAACCCAGAGAGAATATATAAAAAGCATAGATGACTAGATCGGATCTAAGGGATGTTAGAGTTTAGCTGACAAGAACCTTGAAGGTGCGTTGAGACCTGGAGTTGCTCATTGACGAGGCTGAGAAGTTCAGAATGTAGACGGAAGCATAGATCAGACATGACTGCTTTGTTCTTAATGAACACGGATGAATGTCTGTTCAATAGGATGTATTTCTGGACATGTTCTAACAGATGCAGTGAGCGATGCTGTGAGCGGTGTTCAGGGCAGGAGCTACACTGCAGCCTTGGAACACGACCCGGCGGTATCAGAGCTGGCAGCGCGTGTAAAGTGAACCCATCTTCCTCATTTAGGAAATAGCTTCACACTTTCCTTACTTGGCCCGGACACAAAGACAGGGGGAGCAAGAGAGGGAGGTCATAGAGGAGGAGGAGGAGGAGGAGGGGGAGGAGGAGGAGGAGGAGGAGGAGGAGGAGGAGGGGAAGAGGGGGTGGCGGGGAGGAGAGGTCAGGGAGAGGAGGAGGGATGGTGTGTGTGTGTGTGTGTGTGTGTGTGGGTGTGTGTGTGTGTGTGTGTGTGTGTGTGTGTGTGTGTGTGTGTGTGTGGGTGTGTAGGTGTGTGTGTGTGTGTGTGTGTGTGTGGGAGTGGTGGGTTCCGTAACCAGAGTCCCTGTCCCTCTTATAGCATTACCACTCTGATAATTAGAGGTCGCTGCTCCAGGTGAGGGTGATGGAGGGCGATGGAGCAATACTCAGTACAGTATAGATGACAGTATAGATGACAGTATCACAACTCAGTACAGTATGGATGACTGTCTCACTGCGTCAGGTTAACCCTATCAGAGGCACCACCAAAGAGATCTATCTGAGAGTCCTCAACACACTCCTCACACCAGTAGATAAGGGAACAATCCACACCAGGGGAGGCTGATGAAGGTAGAAATGGGAGGATGGGCACTTTGTAATGCATGGGATGGAAATGAGGAGGAATGGTATCAAAGAATGAGCCCCGTCCTCTGATGTGTTCCTCCACCAGCCTCCCCTGCTCCATACACTGTTACTATGCTTCTACGTGTGTTTGTTCAAGCAACGTTTGTTTGATCCTTTCGGTCTTTGTTGTGTCTCCTAATACGCTCCTGACACGACTAACCAACAATATGTCATCTACATGCTGTTTGTTTTAAAACGATCATCCATTGCGGTATGATGGCATTGTATTCACAGTATATATTGACATGTTAAGTAGAGTGATGTTACCTCTGTTTCTCAACAGGTAGAGTAGCTCGCTCCTTAGCCAGACCAAAAAACTTTACTGCAGCGTAAAAGTTCATTGAATACAAGAAAAAAACGTGGGATGGGATAGGATAGGAAAAGCCATGCAAAGTTATACTGACCTGACAACACTCCTACTTAAACACTAAGGCCCCGGCCGCATATCCGTTAACGGGTTGAGCCAATGGTTTCTCTAGAGGAGTTAGTTATCTGTTGATGGACAACGGGGATGACGAGGGCCTGTCCATTTGATACGTTTGGCGTTTTTTTTTTTACAAACAAAGAAAAGTTTGAATGAGTTGAACTTTGCACAGTTCGTTTGTCCGGTTTCGCCAGGTTTTGTATTGAGTTTGAGGTTTGAGGTTGCATTGTTCAGTTGCTAGGCTGTATCAAAAGCCACGTCCAAATTCCATGGATCAAATCAGATAGTGATTTCATACGGATCAGTTTTTCTCTGTTGTCTGATGGTTTGACGTGGCCGGGGCCTAACACTACAGTTGTAAACCAATCCACTATTGATATCCGTGCTGATGTCACTAGACGTAGACTCCTTGTCTGTAGGAGGGGAGGATCATCCAAGGTGTTGGGATAAGGGCGTTGCTTATTTTACGGATATGTTGAAGGACATCTTTTGCCATAACAGATAGTCTGTGTGAGGTCTGGGTCCTATCAGGATGCTTCTCTCAGGGCTTAGACTCTCTCTCACGTCACCAAGAAGAGGATGACACCTCAGATCCTCTCAACACTGACCCACGTCCCTGACCCACGTCCTTGACCTGAAAGCACTCTGCGTTTCTGTTAGAGCGAAGGGGAAACATGAGAGATAGAGAGAGGAAGAAAGATGGAAAGAGAGAGAGAGAGAGAGAGAGAGAGAGAGAGAGAGAGAGAGAGAAAGGGACTGGAAGGGATATATATATATATATATATATATATATATAGAGAGAGAGAGAGAGAGAGAGAGAGAGAGAGAGAGAGAGAGAGAGAGAGGTCTAGAGGAAGGGGGAGAGAAAGAGAAGGAGCGAATGAGAAAGGTGGAAATAGGGTTTTAGGTTTTAAGTAGTTTTTATACCTACTGTATTCCATTGTGTCCTTGTGTGTCACCAGTGTTTGTTTACATTCTGATTCTTCTAATCTAGACTCCCAACCAGGAAGTGAAGTGCAGGCCACTGTCCTTCCCTGCTGGTACTGTCTGCTGAGATGTCTTTAAAAAAAAAAAAAAAAACTAAATTACATTTTGGTTTAATCCCCTATGGGGAAACGAGATTTTTTTATTTATATGCACTCCACATGTCACAGAGTTAAAGTCCATCGCTCGCTGGGATTAGCATGATACAGTTTGGGCTCTTTGACACACACACAAACACACACCAACAACACCCCCCCCCCCCTACACACACACACACACACACACACACACACACACACACACACACACACACAGGTGTGTCTATCCTAGGCTGCTTACACAGTGACATTGGTGGGGGTCAGTCCAGTGCAGGGTGAGTTTCAGGACTTTCTCTCCTGGCTGGCTAGGCTGGCTAGGCTGGCTAGGCTGGCGGGGCGGGTGTGTGTGTGTGTGTGTGTGTGTGTGTGTGTGTGTGTGTGTGTGTGTGTGTGTGAAAGGCGAGCTAGGCTGATGTGTGGTGGTGACAGTGTCCTGTTACACTCAAAGACAGAGGAACCTTTTAAGCCAAATAGGGCAAGAGTAGCCATGCCGACCACCTGATCCCCTCTGCCACTGTCACAGCACAGCAGACTGTGAATGGAAACACTGATGAATGGAGTGAGGGAAGGCAAGGGAGAGAGAGAGAGGAGGGAGGGAGGGAGGGAGTGGGGAGAGGTTAGGACAGATAGAGAGAGACGTGTCGGTTAGGATGCTTGTCTCGTTGGCTCGGTGGGCGGATATTTATCTACTGATGTAACACAAGTCTAGTTTTTCATAATCCTATTTTTCTATATTTTCTATTGAATGAAAGAACCCTCCACGTGCATGCGTTATGATACTGGGAAAGTGGTTTTGAATTTGTGTTCCGATTTTTCTTTTTCCATCCCTACATGTAGTTTATTTCTCCCCCTCTAACCCCCTAACAAGTCTTACATCTCTGTTCTACTATTGTTGTTGGTTTTCAAAGACAAATCTTGAAGAAAGCAAACAGGATCATTCTGTTTGAATTTGTTTTTATCAGAAGGGGAAGTTGGAATTGAGAAGAAAAGCACAGCTGAAGCTTAATTGGTGGTTCACAAATCATGTGTAAATACTGCTGAATACAAATTCATTCTCAAATTAAATCCACCATCAAAAACCCACTCTTTTAACAACAACAACAACTCACAACCTGAGCGGAGAGAGCCAAAGCCCCATGTCTTCTTTTCCTCTGAATTTCCCCTCTGACAAAAAACAGAAACTACTAATAATGAAAAGTCACAAGGAAATATACCGTAGCCTGATGTACAGTAACTGAACATTCAGTACCTTGCCAATGCCTCAAGGACCTGAACGACTACTGTGTTGTGCTGTTGTGCATCTTACTGTACCTGCTGTAATAGGAACGGGGGAGTGGCTCGCAACTGGACCTGCTACCATGTGACCAGGCAGATAGCCTCTGTGTTGTGCTATGTGCTACGTGCATCTATAACTCTCCTGCATATATATATATATATATATATATATATATATATATATATATATATACAGAGGCCACATCCACATCGGAGTGGACGGCTATAAGACACATTATATATTGTAATTATGTACATTTTGAACAGCTGAAGAGGTTTTAGATGCCATATGAACTTTAAAAGAAAACACAACAAAAACACAGTTGGCGGTTGGTTGGTTGCGTTTCCACACCCAAGTTCAGGGAAAAAAATTGGGGGAGTGATTTTTCTGTAACACCAGCAGCCAGACTAGGGGGGGGAGTGATTTTTCTGTAACACCAGGACGTGGTCATTCAGTGGGGTTTCAGTTCAAGTCAAGTCAAGGTTCTCCTCAGAGCTTCCTGATCAAATGGTCTGTGATGTTATTCCTCAGGGGAACTTGAGTGAATACTTTCACTCTTTTTCCTTGAAGTTGATGATTTTGTCATAAGATGTAAAAAAAAAAGAGAACAGCATATTATAGCCTCTATTCACCTATAGGGTGACATCCACCCAAAAACACCACTGTTTTTGGGTCAAACCTCCTCTCAGAGTCATACCAAAGACTAAATAGTCTCCTAAACGATACAGCATCGGAGCTCAGCTCTCACTATGGCATCCATGTTAGGTAGACGGGCAACAATTGCCGTCTCCTGCTGTGTAGACTAACACTGACCATCTAACAGAGTCATGGCCATGATACCATAACACACCATCCAGGCTTTTTGTCTCAAAGACATTGCCAGCCCAAACACAATATCCTGGCCTACAGTTTTCAGGCAATAGCCTTGTGCTTGTAGTGACATCCTAACGTTGAGCTCTGGGTGTGATAATAATATTGTTAGAATCAGATTATACTAAACTAGCTTCTCTCTGTGGCCTCGTGTGAATTCAGAATCATCTCCTAAATGTACCTGTACAAAAAATTGAATGATGGCAATAACTGCTGTGCCTGATGAGAGACTTTTTAAAAATCTCATTTTTAGTCGTGATTTGAGATACCTGGACAAAGTCTTTAGAGGTAGACGCCATCAATACGGCATCTGGGGAATGTGATGATGTCATATTGCGGAGTCTGTCTTTAAAGTATACAGTCGACAAACAGACTAGTTCAGAAATAGGAGGCAACATATTCACACTACCTTGCCAACCGTTCGTTAGGGGTCTGACTAAATGACCAACGTCTGAATGAGCGTACCTGTTACCTGTTACCCTTAGATGTGGGGTTGGATGAGAGCGCACACCTTGACCCTTGACCCCTGACCTTGACAACCAAGGTCAAAGGTGAAGGAGTGACAGTTAAGGTTTGGAGTTTTCATGTGACCCTTGTTTCCTTGGCATGGCCACAGCTGTTGAGTTTCATGTGAGAGTCTCACTGTTAAAAACTGACGCATGGTATAGTGTTTACATATTGTGCGTTGGACTTCATACATCTCATGGAGAAGTTAGCCTGTCGTTGCTAGTGAGTGCTAGAGTCATGTATAGATGTATATGTGGCTCTGGTCAAATCAGTGGACTTGTGGGCTGCTGATCATTATATGATAATATAACAGAACACTTTATGAAGGTACAGTGTAAAACAATTATTAATCTCCATAATCTTACAGTTACAAATCATGTTAGTGAGATTTCTTAGTGGACTTGCAGCTGTGTGCCTGTCGAGATGTTGAATCCAGTTGTCATGCCATTCAAAGGCATGTTGGTTATCTTAGAAAATGTTTTTTTTTGTTTCTTTTTAATTATTTTCAATTGTTTTTTTTATACCCAACTTGCCCGCTTATTCTCAAGCGGCGATTTGAAGAAGAAAAAAAAACAGATTGAAAAAAACTATTTTGTTATTTTTATTTATTATTCAGTTTTCAGATGAAAAAAAAACCATAATAATAATTGTGAGAAAAAGATGCAAAACTATTTTAAATACAATAATTTTTGAAAAAAACCTTTACAATCCGTGAGAGTTCTATTGGATGTGTTCTTTTTTCCACCCTGATGCAAATGGTGTGAATGTTGGGAGTCATGGCGACTAGACAGCATGGAAACGTGTGGCTAGGTTTACATCGAGCAACGTGACTGCAGACACACTCCACTATTACTTACAATATGCATATTTTAGCTCATTTTCTATGGCAGCATTGTTACTGTATTGACTCTTGTTGTTGAGTCTTTAGTTACGTTATGCAGAGGGCTTATGCTGGGGTTTTGACAATGTCAAGAAGACTAGGAAGAGTTGTAGTATTATTGTATTTTGGGGTGAGTATTATTCTAAATACTGGGTATTATTGGGAAATGGAGGAATAGGATAAAACGTAACACACAAACACACACACAAATTATTTTCGGTGTAAACCTAGCCACACACTTAAGATGGTAAAACATTTTTTTAAAAAGCTGTATAATCTTAAACTGTTGGCTACAAGGAGTTAGTATTATATACTGATAACATTTTTTCATTTTTTGCTTGCATTTATATAATACATTGTTGTAGTAGTGTTGTACTTGTGTGCATTTCAACATACCTCCCTACCAGGAGAGGCTGGTGGAGGTAGAAATTGGAGGCTGGGCTCATTGTAATGCACGAGATCGAATTCCTCATTTGGTTCCATGCATTACAATGAGCCCGTCCTCCAATGTCTACCTCCACCAGCCTCCCCTGCTCCCTACCTTTCTTCCTACAGTAGATTGGATACGTAGCTTAACAAAGGACCTTTTTAACATTTACAAACATATAAACCAATAAGTGTATAATATTATGCAACAGTAGATATTGTAACATTGTTAACAAGACGTTAAAGCAGCAGCGTAAACACAGAAAGAGAACATGTGTGTAAAACTTTGTAGAATATTTGTGAAGGTAATTCTAACGTTGTGATGAAAAACGCAAACTAAGTCCAGCTGCTGATGTATGTGTCTGTAGTACTTTGGTAGTACTGTAGTAACTTTTTCTTCTTTAGGATTTTATTAACAGTCGATGCAGAGCAGAGCAGACATGCTAAATGTTAGATCTGGAAACACAGCATGAGGGACTCTGATAACCTGGGTTACTTCAGACGTTCTTTGTTGAATGTTTCTTTATTATTTTGTTATTCTTCCTTTATTTCTCTCAACTTCTCTGTTATGATTTTTTTGTTAGGTGTCGTAAAACGTTTAAAAAAAACAAAACGAAAAAACAACAACTTGCATGCCAGAATGTTAGGCTCTTCTCTATAGCCAAGAGCTTTGCTTTTTTGTGTTAGATTTTACGAAATTTACAAGGACAAAAAAAGAAAAGAAACGAGAAAATAAACGTGGGGTGGTGAGATGTGTGTGTTTTACAGGGGGGAAAACACTAACAAACAAAACCAAACCACAACGTAAGAGTGTAAAGCAAGTGTTATTAAGCATATTGTATACAGCACACAGCACAATGTACAAATACACACACAAACAAGCATGTATGCCCCCCCCCCGCTCTCCCTCTCTCTCTCTCTTTCTCTCTCTCTTTCTCTCTCTCTGACACACACACACACACACATATACACACACACACACACACACACACACGCACACACACGCACACACACGCACACACACACACACACACACACACACACACACACACACACACACACACACACACACACACACACACACACACACAGTCAAATCGAGTTTGGATTCTTAGATTCTAAGAATCTAAATTTAGAACATTGGTTTAAAAAACAACAACAATGGAATGGAATGTTTAGAATGCATTGGGTTTACAGAACATAACTGGCTGGAAGCAGCATGGCATAATAGTTTGACCACTATCAATCCCAATAGTTCAAAATAGTAATGACATTTCAATGGCTAATTGAATGTCTATCAAGCTACATAAAGGCCTTGGTTGTCTCCGGGGGAAGGGAGAGTCTGCTGGAGACCAAAGGGGATGCGGCTGTAGACCGTTGCTCGGTAGAGTTCTGGTTTGTACATTAATCTCTGCTCGGTTCTTCGACCTGTCAGTATGATTAATTTAGAACATCAGTCGCCTAACCTCATTTGACTGCCCTATATCGAATCTATACAGAAGCGTTTGCCAGACTCGTGGCTACTAGAGCTCACATGCTTTGGCAAGCAACACTTGATTCTTCCCCATCTCTCATCCTTCTTCCATTCGCTTCCTACTCAGAGAGGTGGAGAACATCTAGGTTGGTCCAATTTGATATTCTTACTCAAATACTTTTTGAGAAGGAAGCGAATGCAGGACAAGAAGAAGAGGGTGCAAGAAATCGAGTTTCTAACAATTGAAAATGAAAGGGCCAACGACAAACAAAACACAGGAGGAAACAGGAGAGGTCGAAATCATTGAAAAACAATTGGATCGAATTTTTCCCATCAAGGTGCCATTAGAATTCACTCTGGAGTTTGAGTGGCGGGTTTGGTCCACTGTCATGTGGCTTTGATAAAACAACCATTAAACAAACAATCACCATAGGGAAAGAGTGTCACACACGCCCGAGGGACAGAATCGATTTCTCAGCTGCACATATGTGAAAGAAGAGGTGGTCGATACACACATTGTTATAGAGGGCAGATCTGAATTCATCCCAAAGGCTGTCCAGCCCAGCCACTGCACATTGACATGATGCTGGTAACACGTGATGTTTTGAGTCATGTTGGGTGACTCACAGGTTAGTCTGTGTCTGTCCGTGTGTCTGTCCATGTGTGTCTGTGGAAACCAATAGTTACTGTAGCTCTATAGACATTTACATTGTACGGTGCTGTTGACTTTCCTTCCATTGATGGACAGTGTACAATGTGTGTGTGTGTGTGTGTGTGTGTATGTGTGTGTGTGTGTGCATGCATGCGTGTATGTGTAACAGCCTGTGTATTTTGTTGCACAGACAAAATATACCCCCCCCACATACCAAAAATAAATAAATAATAATAAGAAGAAGAAGAAAAAAAAAGTGTCACCGTAGTGTCACTGCAATGATCTTTTGGCTTTTCCCCCTGGAGTAGTAGGGAGCAAAGCTGTTATATGACACGTGAATTTCTCTCTTTCTTCTTTCTCTCTCTCTCTCTCTCTCTCTCTCTCTCTGTCTCTGTCTCTGTCTCTGTCTCTCTCTCTCTCTCTCTCTCTCTCTCTCTCTCTCTCTCTCTCTCTCTCTCTCTCTCTCTCTCTCTCTCTCTTCTGCTTGAGCCTTATATGTACCCTGTGCATAATGTCTTTATTTAACAATGCTTGCATACAACAACCCACTCATATCACCAAATCCACTGTACGTACGGAGATGCTTTTACACGACAGCGTTTAGAAAGGAGAAGTTCACACCTCGAAAGTTAAAAAAGAGTTCCAAAAACAATTGATCAAGAATCAATATAACGTTTTTTTATTTGTTTTTTTTATTTATTCTTTTGCTACATTAAAACAGGAGACAGACAGGCAGACAGACAGACATAAAACTGGGTTCTAATGGTCTGTCCATGACCTGCTATAGAGGCCCATATAACCTTTGAGATCCGGCTGTAGATGAGTTTATCAACCAACAGTTTATTGCGGTAGAATGGACAACATGCTTCAAGCACAATGCATTACGTAAGGCCTTATTGGAATTCTATGGGACATATGTTTGGCAACACGCACTCACACACACACACACACACACACACACACACACACACACACACACACACACACACATACACACACACACATACACACACACACACACACACACACACATATATATGTACACACACAGACACTTTCTCAAGTATCATTTCAAAGCACTCCAGGATCCTTCATATTTCTTCAATCTTTATTTATGCAGCTTAATCTCAATTAGATAAATAAAGATATTTAGAACAGCATTCAAAGGAAAAGAACCACCAATGTGTTTTCTGTTCTACAGGCTTCTTCATCTCTGAGGTTTTAGAGTTGGTTGTTTGTTGCTTATGGCTTTCTGCAATTAGTAATGGCCATTCATTTGGATTTTTAATTGGTTGTGACCACAGTGGAGAGTCTAGAGACAGACACACACTCTGTGGAACAGGCAGACACACACACACACACACACACACACACACACACACACACGCACGCACGCACACACACACACACACACACACACACACACACACACACACACAGGGTCCAAGCACATTGTGGGGCCAGGCCCGGGTGGACCTGGGGACAGACAACATTACTGAAACGTTTCACTTTTTCCAACCTAAAGATCTACAATGTAGATAGAAAAAATAACATTCTAAAACTGTTCCTCAATTGAGTATTTGATTGTGGACAGATGGTGAAAACGTGTCAATATCTTGATTTTTTTTATTCATATCTGTTCCGTTCCGTAGTCATGATGTAGGATTTTGCTATACACAAATTCAATATTTTGATCATTTAACAATTGTAACATTGTTTTAAAGGTCCAATATGCAGTGTTGAGTTATAACATAGTGTTAAATGGCCATGATGAAAGAATAAGATCAAAGATCACGAAATCAGATCTCCTGATGAAGAACGCTCAGGGAAGACTGCTGTTTTGGTCCAAACAAATCACTTTATAAAACGTAGTGTGGAGGTAGAGCACTGGCCTTTACTGTACAACAGTATGTTTTTGTATGTATTAAATGTTCATGTTACTACCCCAGAGGGGGTAGTAGAACTTCACCTTTAAGGCCTTATATTGGAATAATTCAGTACAAGTCTCCTTGTCTAGACCTGTTATGCTAGTGGAGGTAGAAATCAGAGGACAGCCTCATTTTAATGCATAAAACAGAATCCCCTATTCCATTCCATGTATTACAACGAGCCTGTCCTCTGATTTCTACCTCCCCCAGCCTCCACTGGTGTCCAGCTACCCCCCCCCATCCTCCCATGTATGTCATCTATTCCCCCCCTCCCACACACCTGATTCACCTGACCTAAAGGATGGATGGTGAGATGACTAGTTCAGGTTCATCAGGTTCACTTTAAAGAATGTTTTGGACTGACGTATGTGGAACAGGAGGTGAGGGGTGGATTCCCCCCCAGAGGGGCCACGTTCAGAAACCCTGCCCTAAGTATGGGGTCTGTGCTTGGGATATTGGACACTAGGGTCACTATTACCCTGACCCTTGGTAATAGCAACACCACACCACTTAGAGACTATTAGACAGTAGAGACCCATGGTGATGCATTACACATTACCAAGGCAATTAATATATTAGCTGAGCCTGAGAATCTCCTCGAGTGGCAGGTGGCAGCAGGTTCATGGACAGGTACAGTACACACACCTTACACCAGGCTGGTGGAGGCAGGAATCGGAGGATGGGCTCATTGCAATGCATGATGGTATGGAATGAGGAAATGGTATCAAACACACCAGCCTCCCCTGGTGTACAACACTGTAGGAACAACGACAACAACAACAACAACAAACACAACAACAGGGTTCTTCAGCTGTCCCTTGGACAAGGAGAACCCTTGGAAGAAACCTATGTTGTTGGTACATTCCATTGTCCTCTACAGGGACAGGCAAGAGTTGGGTTTGAGGTCGAACCATTTGTTGTTGCTCGGAGCACTGTAGGTGCAACAGTCCCACAGCAGCCAGTCAACAACACAGATTCAGACAGACAATACTGTAATGGCGTGTTGACGGTTTTGGTGTGTTACTATATTCATCTCATATGATTGACAGGACATCCCTGTGCGGCAGGCCTGTGAAGGAAGTGCTCTCGTTTAGCAGGTGTTCAGAATAGCTCTCATGATGTCATGATGCCTGACTTAGAATGGGAAGCACATAGTGGTAGTGCATACTGGCCTACATACCCACTACCTCCATATACTACTGACTACATACTCACTACCTCGGTCAATAACTCACAATAAGATCACTTTAACTGAGTGATTCTAGCGGAATTGTATGTTTTATATCTAAAAACAAATACAAAACAAATTGAATTCTCCTATCTAGTATGTTTTGTTTATTTATGTACATGGGTGGGTAGGAATCACCAAACAGTGCATATAGAGTTCAGCACCCGTTAGCAAACACATTTCATGTCTGAACACAGAGTTGATCTGTGACCAACGTCATGCACATACGACATGAGGTCTATCGTTAGTAGCACACTAACACATTTCATACAACATCTATCCAATGAATGTATTGCTTATTTCATGCATCTGCTTTGGTGGATGAGTCTGACCAAACAGTGGAGAGTAAGTAGTGTCAGTAGTCCTTCATCAGTAAGCACAAACAGGCTACGCCACGCTGGGTAATATGTCACATGAATGACATTCCGGATGCCCTGCGACGCTCTTTATCCTCCCCTGGCACTGACACCCCAAGGTTGGATAACTGGACCAGACAATATCCCAGTGGAATTTTCCTCAACCTCCCTCTCTCTCCCTCCCTCCCTCCTCTCCCTCCTCCCTCTCCCTCCCTCCTCCCTCCCTCCCTCTCCCTCTCTCTCCCTCCTCCCTCTCTCTCTCCCTCCCTCCTCCCTCTCACCCCCCCCCTCTCCTCACCCCGCCTCCTCTTGATTCCGTTGTGGGGGAGGGGCGGTATGCCGATTGGAGGGTCTGGGCAGGGGTGGGTGTTCTGTGTGTGTGCGTGTGTGAGTGTGTGTGTGTGTGTGCGGTCGTGTTTGTGCCTGTGTGTGCGTGTGTGTGTGAGTGTGTGAGTGTGTGTGTGCGGTTGTGTTTGTGCCTGTATGTGTGTGTGGTTGTGTTTGTGCCTGTGTGTGTGTGTGCCTGTGTGTGTGTGTGTGTGTGTATGAGGCACGCTGGCACAGTAATCCCAGCTGGGAGCTCTGGTCGCCCCTGGGTA
>NC_137682.1:1713875-1731375 GCF_963989245.1 Nansenia antarctica | reverse complement strand
GCAGGGGGGTGGGGGGGGTTATTCAAAGCCACAATGCACCACAGACTTTTCAGGTTCAGATCCATCCCTCCATAATATCTGGTCTGTGGAGAGATATGTTGTTGTTCCCATAGACTTGATCAGATGATACAAAACAAAACAAGATAAGCAGGCAGACGGCAGCTCTGATTGGGTGAAAGCATGTTAGAGGAAGTTAGAATGTTAGTGCACTTTGGAGGCGGGGCTTTAGAGATCTCATATATTAGGAAAAAAACTTGAATGATCAAAATCGTCGTATTAAGTTGGCATGCCATGTCCACACAAGGGTTCTAAAATGATTATCCGACATGCTTATTGGATGACAACTATGGAAGAGTGCCGTGGGATTTCTTTTGTCTAATATGACGATACAAAAACAACAACAACCCTATTTCCTTCCACCTCATCGTACACACACACACACACACACACACACACACACACACACACACACACAGTGAATGGCCCCTGGAACACATTCTCACTCTAGCGCCTCCGGAGCTATGCAGTCATCCCAACATTCCATCCCATTGTTGCGTAACCTTGACACCCTGTGTCCCTGGACAGCCATTGGCTGCTTGTTGTGGTCCTGGAGGACAGAGGGCCTCCCTGATTGACTTTGCTGCAGGGACGTGACGATGAATCACACCGCAGCACTCGATTCAATCAGGGGTGACAAGGGCGCCAAGGCCGATGCGATGCAGGGAGTCACTCGCTAACAGACTGTGTTGTGTGTAGGCATCTACTGCATCTATCTGCAGAGCTACAGCTAAAAATAGTCAAGCCAACATGTGTAATTACACTGATATCACCTCTGTGCTGTCGTGGTGCAGCTCAGATTGCCCCCTGGTGGTGGAACCTTTGATGTGTGCTTCTCTTTTCACGTTTTCAATTTCCATGTTGATTAATATTTAAAAGTGGGGCTCAGTGAGTGGGAGTACAGGCAGAATGCAAGCTGCTTTCTTCCATCAAAATGCACACATGTACACAGACACACACAAGCACGCACGCGCGCATGCGCACACACACACACACACACACACACGCGTGCGCACACACACACACACACACACAAACATATACACACAAACGCACACACATTCACACACACACATATACTGTACACATAGAAGCAAACGCAAACAGTCACTGAATAGCACACACACGCACACACACACACACACACACACACATGTACACACACAAACAGCAGTTATTTTTTCATCTGGTACTGTGGTGGTACTGAAGCTACATAATAATAATACATTTATTTTATAAGGCGCCTTTCAAGGCACTCAAGGTGTTGTGGTGTGGTGTGTTGTGGTACTGAAGCTACACGGTGCTGTGGTACTTGGAAACTAGAGGCCTTTTCATGGTAACGACAGCATAGAAGGAAGCCAGGTAACCTCATGCAAAACCTCATTTGTCTTTCATGTCTGTGCCTTACTGTGTCTGCGTGTACAGTGTTTCTGCTTACGATTCACTGGAAAAACCCACGTCACAAAGACTTTCTCGACTTCCTTCCTCTTGACAGAGAGAGAGAGAGAGAGAGAGAGAGAGAGAGAGAGAGAGAGAGAGAGAGAGAGAGAGGAGAGAGAGAGAGAGAGGCATACTTACAGTGAAACCGGGGGATTAAAAGTTTGAGGGGTAAAGGTCGACTAGCAACAGGAAAAAGTGAGAGACAGATTAAGAGAGAGACAGGAGGTCAAACACTTCAGAGATGTATCCTGAATACGACTAATAGACTAATAAGACATTAGTGATGATGATGAACTGAAAGCAAGAAGGGAAATGAAAAGTGGAAGTGTAGATTAAACTAGAAACAACATAAAAACAAATCCATTTGAACATCTGAAGACTTATCTGAGCATCGAGGAGACGCTGACGATGACGGAGACGAGAGGCCGCAGCATCTGCACCCTCCTGCTGCTGGTCCTCACACAGACAGGTGGGCTCAATCAATCAATCAGTCAATCAATCAATCAATCAATCAGTCAATCAATCAATCGATTCATCAATCAAATGTTACTTGTACAACTTTTTAAAGTTATTTTTTTTTTCTGAGTGGGGCAGTCCCACTCATATTTTTCATTTTTATTGATAGATATAGTAGAGATTTAGACAGGAAGGATGGGTGAGAGAGAGAGGAGGGATGACATGCAGGATATGTCCCCGGCCGGAATCGAACCGGGGACCCTGCGGTTGGTCAGCGATTAAACCGCTACGCCACCTAAGCACCCCTAAATATATTTTTTAAACATGACCTGACCTTTGATCCTCAAAAAAAAGCAGCATAGTTAGAAGCATAGTAACTAGTGGTGTCGTCTAGTTGTTTCTAGTGGGTATACTATATTGTGATTTTCCCCTCCCAGCCTCATATCGTTCATTTCGGAACAGCATAAAAATAAATCTGCGCTCCCTGTCTAACGTTATATAAATCTAACATTACATGTTATAAGGCTGATCTGTGCATGATAGTGCTGCATTTTGACATATTTCATGCCGCATTTCCCCCCCGTTGATGGTATATGACGCTATAATAATAATAATAATAATATTAATAATAACTTTATTTGTATAGCGCTTTTCCTGCAAACGTTGCAGCCCAAAGTGCTTTAATCATTATATAATCATAATTTAATTATTTAGTCATTTAAAGTCAATATTAAAAAGATGGGTTTTTAGCCTTGACTTGAACATATTTGCTGAGGTTGCATCCCTAATGTAAACTGGCAGTGCATTCCACAATTTGGGTGGATAAAATGCACTACTATAGTCAGTCCCAATGGTCCAAAAGTCAAGTGCTTCGTAACACAGACGGGGTGAATTTTATGAATGAAAGTGTGAAAGTTCTGTCACAAAACGCCGTTACGTATCCTCGCACATTTTAAAGTGGGTATACGGAAATCCTTGGCCTTTCCTAGTAGGTATACGGCGTAGTCCTGCGTATCACGTAGACGACACCACTGATAGTCCCTGTGGCTAGGAAACGTTGGGCAGAGGCAGAGTGGCATTCAACTGAAACTAATCTGTAAAAGCCCCGGGTTACCTGCATTGATTTGGTTATGCAGCACTAGACACTAATGTACTGTATGCAACATAGTTATTGTATTTAAACATGTATTAAACATGAGAGAGAGAGAGAGAGAGAGAGAGAGAGAGAGAGAGAGAGAGAGAGAGAGAGAGGCATACTTACAGTGAAACCGGGGGATTAAAAGTTTGAGGGGTAAAGGTCGACTAGCAACAGGAAAAAGTGAGAGACAGATTAAGAGAGAGACAGGAGGTCAAACACTTCAGAGATGTCTCCTGAATACGACTAACAGACTAATAAGACATTAGTGATGATGATGAACTGAAAGCAAGAAGGGAAATGAAAAGTGGAAGTGTAGATTAAACTAGAAACAACATAAAAACAAATCCATTTGAACATCTGAAGACTTATCTGAGCATCGAGGAGACGCTGACGATGACGGAGACGAGAGGCCGCAGCATCTGCACCCTCCTGCTGCTGGTCCTCACACAGACAGGTGGGCTCAATCAATCAATCAGTCAATCAATCAATCAATCAATCAGTCAATCAATCAATCGATTCATCAATCAAATGTTACTTGTACAACTTTTTAAAGTTATTTTTTTTTTTCTGAGTGGGGCAGTCCCACTCATATTTTTCATTTTTATTGATAGATATAGTAGAGATTTAGACAGGAAGGATGGGTGAGAGAGAGAGGAGGGATGACATGCAGGATATGTCCCCGGCCGGAATCGAACCGGGGACCCTGCGGTTGGTCAGCGATTAACCCGCTACGCCACCTAAGCACCCCTAAATATATTTTTTAAACATGACCTGACCTTTGATCCTCAAAAAAAAGCAGCATAGTTAGAAGCATAGTAACTAGTGGTGTCGTCTAGTTGTTTCTAGTGGGTATACTATATTGTGATTTTCCCCTCCCAGCCTCATATCGTTCATTTCGGAACAGCATAAAAATAAATCTGCGCTCCCTGTCTAACGTTATATAAATCTAACATGACATGTTATAAGGCTGATCTGTGCATGATAGTGCTGCATTTTGACATATTTCATGTCTTATTTCCCCCCTGTTGATGGTATATGACGCTATAATAATAATAATAATAATAATAATAATAATAATAATAATAACTTTATTTGTATAGCGCTTTTCCTGCAAACGTTGCAGCTCAAAGTGCTTTAATCATTATATAATCTTAATTTAATTATTTACTCATTTAAAGGCAATATTAAAAAGATGGGTTTTTAGTCTTGACTTGAACATAATGTGCTGAGGTTGCATCCCTAATGTAAACTGGCAGTGCATTCCACAATTTGGGTGCATAAAATGCACTACTATAGTCAGTCCCAATAGTCCAAAAGTCAAGTGCTTCGTAACACAGACGGGGTGAATTTTATGAATGAAAGTGTGAAAGTTCTGTCACAAAACGCCGTTACATATCCTCACACATTTGTGGGTATATGGAAATCCTTGGCCTTTCCTAGTGGGTATACGGCGTAGTCCTGCGTATCACGTAGACGACACCACTGATAGTCCCTGTGGCTAGGAAATGTTGGGCAGAGTGGCATTCAACTGAAACTAATCTGTAAAAGCCCGGGGTTACCTGCATTGATTTGGTTATGTAGCACTAGACACTAATGTACTGTATGCAACATAGTTATTGTATTTAAACATGAATTTTACATGATGTATTTATATGATATTATATATGTTTTTCTTTATTATTAAAATACAATATAGATAGATAAATAGTATACATAATATTGATTTGGTTATATGCGGCACTATACACTACTGTACTGTGTGCAACATAGCTTTGTTATTCATTTTATTTTACCCTAACCCTAAAGAGCACTACAGCTCAGTTTGAACAGCAGCAGTAGTGGTGGTATAGGGAGGGTGACGCACATCCGATAGACTTTATGGGTCTAGGCTGAGGTATATACTATATATACCTCATACCTCATGTATATATATATATATATATATATATATATATATATATATATATATATATATATATACAGTCTATGAAACATCATTGCCGAAAGAGTTTTCATCTCTAAATTGTATTCACCACCAGGCTTTACTGTGTCCCCTATGACTTCTACTGCCCCCCTTGTACTGTTTCTCTGTTCTCCAGTGTCTATATATACATTTATTTATTTTTTTACTGCCAATGGCCTGAGTTAGATTACTCTTCCTGCTACGACTGGTGGATTGATGATTCATTTGCTTAGTCAACTGTATTGATTGTAAGTCGCTTTTGACATAAGGCGTCTGCTAAATGCCAAAAATGTAAAATGTAATAAAAAGACAAAACGATGTGACCGTAATTAAATCCACCCAGCGTTATGCGTCTGTCTCAGATGACGAGCTATGATTCACCTAACATGACACAGCAAAGACCAAGGGTTCATTTCTGTGATGGTAATCTGTGGACGTCAGTGTCAATCCCCCTCCATGTTTAGCCGGGTGGCGTCCCCCAGGGGACACAGATAGTCTGTCAACACAGAGACACACCAGTAAACTAACACCACCATGTATGAACACATTCATAAATAAACTAAATGTATAGTGTGACATTTGATCTAACCAGGTGCTGAGTGTGTGTGTGTGTGTGTGTGTGTGTGTGTGTGTGTGTGTGTGTGTGTGTGTGTGTGTGTGTGTGTGTCTGTGTCTGTGTCTGTGTCTCTGTGTGTGTGTGTGTGTGTGTGTGTGTGTGTGTGTGTGTGTGTGTGTGTGTGTGTGTGTGTGTGTCTGTGTGTGTGTGTGTGTATGTAGTTTTTTAGTACTGTAACTACCACCTACACAGTTTTGACGTATACACCCTTGAATCCATGTCCAGGCAGAGCCGCCGGGGGGATCTCCATGTCTCACACGCGGGACAGAGGAGGACGTCTCACCGTCTCCTGTCGTCTCTTGGAGGAGGACAACGTCACCCAGATCAACTGGGTGATGATCAGTGGTACGAACAGCACCCGTCTGGGAACCTTCCACCCTGAGTTCGGTACCCACATCACCCCGGAGTACGCGGAGAGCGTGGAGATCCGAGGCAGCGCTTCTGACCGCAGTTCCTCCCTCGGCCTGCCTGGTGGCGCTGTGGAGGAGAACGGGCGCCTCTGCTGCCTCTTCATCACTTTCCCCTCTGGGAACCTAAAGCAATGTGCAGATGTCGGGATCGTTGATTCTACAGGTACAGTCAACCTGTCACATGCAGTACACCCCCCACTCACACACACACCCACACTTCTCACCTCTCTCCATCACTCTCTCACTGTATATGTGCATGTATGCATGTGTGTGTGTGTGTGTGTGTGTGTGTGTCTACAGCGGAGGCCCATGATGCGGAGGCTCTAGAGGGGATGGGGGAGAGAGGTGTAGAACAGTGGGCTCTGCTGGTTGGAGGCTCCGTCCTGTGTCTAGTCACCATCATCATCACCATATACAACTGCTGGAGACACTGCTGCTGCCACAGGTACACTGGTGTGGTCTGCTCTCTCTCTCTCTCTCTCTCTCTCTCTCTCTCTCTCTCTCTCTCTCTCTCTCTCTCTCTCTCTCTACTATGTCTGTCGATCTATCTTACCCTCTATCCATCCCCTTAACAGCTCAACATCTTTCTCACTCTCTGAATGTCAATTTCACTATTTCTCTCTTTCTCTCTCTCTCTATGCTTTCTCGTTCACTCTCTCCTTTTATCGATCTCTGTCATGATCTCTGTTTGTCTATCTCTATCACTCTCTCTCTCTATCACACTATCACTCCCTTCCTAACCCCCGACCTCCCCAACACTATTATTCTCTCTCTCTCTCTTCCTCCTTCTATTCCTTTCTCTTCATCTCTCCTTCTCTCACACATCGACCAAACCACCCTCAAGACCACCAGAACCAAAGCTCCGGACCTGGGGTGACGGGGCCTTTTCAGCCGCAGCCCCGTCCCTCTGGAACGCCCTCCCCAACCACATCAGACAGGCCAACACCCTCCCAACATTTAAACAGGCCCTCAAAACCCACCTCTTCAAGCTCGCCTTCACCAGTTAACCCTCTCCCCCTCCCATGTGTCCCCAGCACTACCTTAATTAGACCCCTATACTTTCTTTTATTTACCTTTTGTTTCTTTTTATTATTACTACTCGATCTTTTCAGTTTGTAAAGCGTCTTTGAGTGTCTAGAAAAGCGCTATATAAGTCTAATGTATTATTATTATTATTATCTGCAGTGTTGAACAGTCAGCATTACCTCCTCCGTCATGTTGGTCATGTCCGTTATGTCATATCTCGTTGCAGGAGTCAAGTGTTTGAGGTGCATACTTATCTCACAGAATCAGATCAGCAGACAGACTCTGAGGTAAGGTTACATCACGTGCACGTCATCAACTGTACATCCCCTTATCAAGACAATGGAAAACTTGAAACTGTAAAGAAACGGATATGCTTGCTTCCATAGTTACAATCTTCGGGTGTTTATTCCATCATCACTCTCACTGAGTGGTAGATGCTAAGTGGGAACCTAACCTTAACCATAACTTATATTTACATGTTTGGCATTTAGCAGACGCCTTATTCCAAAGTGACTTTACAATCAGTACATTTGACTAAGCAAGTGAATCATCAATCCACCAGTCGTAGCAGGAAGAGTAATCCAGCTCAGGCCCGGGGCCATTGATAGAAGGAAAAACCTTCTTCTATCACCTTCTTCTAAACCTAGGTTGTTGTGTTTGAGAAACAGAGCAACAGTACAAGGGGGTCAATAGAAGTTTTTAGGGACACAGTAGAGGGGAAAAGCGGGTGTCTTCAGGAGACGCAGTGCGTCTCTACTGCCTCTCTTACCTAAACTCTTACCTAACCCTAACCCCACAGCTCCCTCTGTCTCCTCGCACATTTCTCTTTTGCCACCTTCTTACATACACCCACACTTTTCACTTCTCTCTAACTGTGTGTGTGTGTGTGTGTGTGTGTGTGTGTGTGTGTGTGTGTGTGTGAGAGTGTGAGTATGACCATATAGAACTCTCACAATGGCACATGACAGTTTGAAATAGCCAATCTGAACAGGTTGTTGTTGTTGTTGTTGTTGTTGTTGTTGTTGTATCCTATTGTACTGGTAAGACAACAAGGCTGCATACTGAACATGAGTAAATGTAATAACTTACAATTAATGGAAACATTGATTAATCATTAATCAATTCGCATTTTCTATCTATATTTTCCTACTATTAACTAACTATTATATTGATAGCGTATATGTAGTAATTCTATGTTATCTATTATTGTATCCTCTTTGAGATTACTCTTGAATAATGAAGAATTATTATTATTATTATTATTATTATTATTTAGTAGCATATAAGAATCATAAATGCATGAATAACAGTAACTATGAATTCATGTTCCAGTCAGTAGCTCATGTGATGTACCCACTGTTGTAAAGTGTTATTATTATAGTACCTTCTTTAGTCACTGCTCATCTCCTCTGAACTGACCTCAGCCCCATCGAGTTAACCCTCAGCCTCACCAACCTCTGGTTTCCTGTTGTTCCACTTAGAACACGTACTGTGTGTGTGTGTGCGTGTGCGTGTGTGTGTGCGTGTGCGCGTCTATTACTTTGAAGACGTACACTACTGTGGTTAGACATGTTGGCCATCGCTGAGACGTTTCTCACACTTAACAAATGTCACTACATAAACACACGCACACACACACACACACACACACACACACACACACACACACACACACACACACACACTACATAAAGAAAGAGGAAACACAAGATAAGATCGACATTTTCCGTCAAGCAGCACTTTTCTGATTCCAGTGTGATCAAACGGTGAGACGCACTGAAAAGCAACGAAGGAGATATTGTGATATTCTTCTTCTACCAAAAGGGTCAAAAGCATTTTTGTCAGAACACAGGGTTTGGAACAACATCCTCTGTCTCACCCAGTCTCTTCTTCTCTCACCTCTCCCCCTCTCTCTCTACCCCGCTCTCTCACCTCTCCCCCTCTCTCTCTACCCCGCTCTCTCACCTCTCCCCCTCTCTCTCTACCCCGCTCTCTCACCTCTCCCCCTCTCTCTCTCTCCCCCTCTCTCTCTCCCTCTCTCCCCCTCTCTCTCCCCCTCTCTCTCTCCCCCTCTCCCTCCCCCTCTCTCTCTCCCCCTCTCTCCCTCCCCCTCTCTCCCTCCCCCCTCCCTCCCCCTCTCTCCCTCTCCCTCCCCCCTCCCTCCCCCTCTCTCCCTCTCTCTCCCCCTCTCTCTCTCTCTCCCCCCCTCTCTCTCCCCCTCTCACCTCTCCCCCTCTCTCTCGGCCTCTCTCAGGGCGTGACAGACGAGCCCCCCCGGCAGCAGCCCACCCTCCCTGACCCTCCCCAGGGGTTCGACCCCTCCAAGCTGTACTCCAAGATCAAGCTGGACCTGCTCTACGGGCGTCTGTGGAAGGCCTACCAGGGACGGGCCCAGGCCTGGGACCCAGCACCCAAACAGGGGCCCCAGAGGGTAGGCTAACCACCAGGCTAGGCTAGGCTATACACCAGAGGAGGCTATCCATAACTTGAATCATCACACAGATTTTCCCATTTACATCAATGCAAGATGTTGGAGTTACACATACTGATATTGAGTTAATTAGTATTATGATGATTATGATGATATTATATTTGTATTGTTTTTATTATTATTATTATTATTATTATTATTATGACTATGATTATGATTATGATTATTGGATAGAGATAGTGAAAGTCAGACAGGAAGAGAGTAAGGAGGAGAGGGCATGTCAGAAGGGTATGGGCCGGATTCGATCCCATGCCAACATGGGCATATGTTATATAGCCTATACTGTCGGCCTTGGTGCAAGACCACTGGACCACCCCAGGCCACATGATTATGATTATTGTTATAATGTTATTTTCACCAGCAGGTCTACTCTCTGCTTGGGGAGCATAGCTCTATCATCAGGCCTGAGTCTCCGTCGGTGGCTGAGAGTGACCCTGAATCTGACCCTCGAGAGGTCAGAGGTCAATGAAGACAGCTCTGAATCACTCATATAGAGGATGAAATGAATGAAAGAAAAAATGGTAGACCTTATTAGGACGGCAGTTACAATGGGAAGGCATGGTAAAGAAATGTGGCTATATATTGCCAATAGCAAAGCCTATCTTAATATTAATAATCTGACTCCAAGTCATTTAACTTAACACTATGTGCAAAGAATTGTCGAGTTTGTGCTGAATTAGTGGAAGCATGGTCAAATAGAATGAATCAAATGAGGCTTTAATAATTAGGCCTACTTATACAATTATTACAAGGTAAATACTTTATAGAAAAACGTTACATTCTACCCTCATGGTAAAGAGAGAAGGACAGACCATGTGATCTATCTGTTGACCTCGTGTACAACAACCTGGAGCTCTGTCCAGGACACCGAGAGGAAAGAAAAGAGGACTAGCTACCCCCTGCATCCTGCTTTTCTATCCTACTACAACCACAGTGTTTAAATGAGGATCTGTTTGCCAGGAGGACAGACCAACCAACAGCACTGTGTTATCACATTCAGGAGACCTCCACAACCTCTGTCCTATCAGAGGAAGGGTCATCAGAGACACAGTAGGGACAGATTACATGATGTGTTCCCCTCTTCGTTATCATTAGGATAGTGTTACATTAATGATAATCTACGTTGATAAAAAAAAAGAGTCATTTATCATTCTCATTAATCACAAACAATGTTGATTTTATTGCCATTTATTTAACATGAATTAAACCAGGGGTTTAACCTTGAGATCTGTTTTTGGGGTAATGGTAACCGTGGTAACCGTTGTCTCTATAAGGAGGGCCGTTAGATACGAGACTGTACATGATCACTGCAAAAGAAAACATGTTTTGGAAGTGTGAGAAATGGTAACGTTGTAAATAATCAATTAGATCAATCTTCATCTGCCTCGTGGGAAATATTGTGTGCAAATGTTAAATGTTAACACATCTCTGTGCTCTGATACATAAATAATGGATTTCTTCACCACTGTTCAAAGGGGAGCTTTTAACAACCGGCCACATGATTAGGTACATGGACCAAGATAGTGGCCGTGCGTACCGTACTTGTGATCCTGTGGTTGCAGTTTCTTTATAGATTTCAAACTAGTATTCTGATATTTGTCAGACATCTTTTATTTACGAATCAGTTTTGCATATGTTGCACCAAGATTACTTGTATAGCCTATTTCTTTGTTGTACTGTATTTGTTTTGTAAATGTCTTAATTTCACTTAAATATTTTTCTTTTTATGTTGTTTTCTACTTTTTATAAATAAAGAAACAGGCACGTAAATATGTTTGAGTGAGCATATTATTGCATAACATATTGCGTGTAGAGGGCAGTCAATGTCAACATTTGTAATTGCATTCTTATTTCACATTCAGTAGCCTTCCTTGTACTGTAAGACAAGTTAAATCATTGTTAATAAATATTATTATTATTATTGCACTGGTAACATTCTGCATACCATGTAAGGCCATCTCCTAATTATGACGTCAGCATAATGGTTTCCGATGCCCTTGACAATGTAAATAAATTAATGCGCTCAGCAGGTTTAAAGATTTAGAAGATTGATGTTCTGTTTTGGCCACTAGATGGCGACTTAACACCACTGTCTGGTTAAAGCTTGGAGGAGCAGTAGGCTACTAATAACAGTATATCGGGTTTTTTTCTAAATACTTTTTAAATATACTTTATAATAACGACAGGGCATACATAGGCCGACTATTCCCATTTATGAGCCGCTTGCTTTTAGTGTATAGGGGGCGTTTAAGTGCGTCAGATACACTATGTCCCCGTAGGCTAGATTCCTTAGAATTCCTATGCTAAGCAGAAGTGGGAAACAAAGTCTGTTTTTTACAACATTAACAGCCTGAGGTCCACGGAGTCCACTAGTCCAAGTTCAGCATTGAGACGGAACGTCAATTCCAAGCGACTCGCAGCAACAGAAGTCACAAGGTAAGAACATAAGTAATGCTCTGATAAGTGTTCTAGTGTAAGCCTGTTGTTTTATGATTCGATTTGACTGTACCAATATTCATTGCATTTAATTAAGTATTTAAAAAGTTGTGCAATATCCTGTCATTGTATTATATTACTATAGGCCTACCCAGTGTGGGGAGTTCCATTACATGTAGCTATAACTATTAGTGTAACTAGGCCGACATTTAACTCATAGCTTGGTGGTAGTTAACACAATTAACATCTTAGTAGTGTTTTCATTAGTTAAGCACTTTTTATTGGCATGTAGTCAGTGACGTTTTTCCATAGAATGTCACGAGAACTTTAAGCGAACTTTTGAAAGCTTGCAAAAAAGAAAATGCGAATTATGCGCGTTTCCATAACTAGTTTGGACTGAGCGAATAAAACCTAAACAGTGGCATGTCGTCAGTATTTACATGTTTATAGTTTGATGTAAAAAAATAAAAATAAATAAAAACTCCCAACTGCAATGCAAAAAACACATACGACTTTTTTAGAAAAATACAATAAAGCTTTATTTCTTTTAACAAAGTGCGGTGTGCATCTCAACTACCAGCAGTGTGGTGTTGCCCCAAAACCTTTGACAGTATGTTTACAGATGTTGATTGCACTATCTGTAAACATACTGTCTGTAAACATACCATCTGTAAACATACTCGTAGGCTCTCCGCTGCTTCCAGTTGTTGCGCAAAATGGGCCAGGGTTTGTGAAATCCTTTGTTGAGCCTCTCGTTTCTTAAGTCCTGGTATATATATATATATATATATATATATATATATATATATATATATATATATATGTATGTGTAATTATAATGGTATATTGTGACATTTCTTTGCTGTTTGCCATCTCAGACATGTTTAGCAGCATGTCGTCATCACGCGGAAGGGAAATACCAGTTGAGTCACGTGAGTTGAATGTTCGACGTCACAGTTTATTCCATCTAACTCCGATTCGCATGGCAAAACAACACCTCAACTGAGCGTACAAATCTTTTTATTAAAGTTTATTAAGGGTGAATTCGGGTAATCTGGGACACCTAAACTCCAGTGTTTTAATTTCCTGTTCTAGTCAACAGGACTTAATATGTCATGTGACTGAAAAGGGTAAAGGTTATTAGGTTATTAGGGTTAAGGTTGGGGTTCGTTAGAACAGGAAGTAAACACACTGGAGTTTAGGGGTCCTACATTGCCCCAAGTACACCCTGTTACGTTTAGTATAAAGTTCAGTATGTAAAATGGTGTTGGAACCAGGTGCGGCTCAGATTAACGGAGGTCAACACAAGAGTAAAATAAAGGTTCTCTTTACTGAGATAATAACGCTTCATCAAACATGACATGAATACAAGTCAAAAACAAAGGTGAGCAATCAAGGGCTCTGAAACACAGGTCAATAATGACAGCAACACAAAACAAAACTTAAGAGGAAAATAAAGGAGAGCAAAACCAGGCTCCATAAACAATAACAGCAAGGGGCTACGAAACTAAATAAGATAAACAAACAAACAAGACAAAGTCAATGTACCTGGGAAGCAACAGGCAGTAAAGTCCTCCAGGACCGGTTGTACAAAGTCAACAAGGGCTAAGATTATTCCATAGGTCAGCAAAGAGTTCTCAACACGTAGACAAAGATGACCGACTGACAAGGGAACAGGGAAATGGGACACACCTAAGTAGCACATACAAACACACACAGGTGACAAACATCAGGTAATCAGTCCAGAGACAGTAATGCTCCACATCGCCAGCAGGAGGCATCGGGGAGTCGTCAATACTGACTCCCCTCGTAACACACCCTTTGAAAGGACACTAGTCTGTTGCAGGGCCAATACCTCCATGTAAATGTATTGTGTCCCACAGACGGCTCCATAAAGTTCTGCCTCAACATTGCACCTCACTACGCCTTTAGCCTGATGTTTCATAAATGTTCTTGTGCATGATTGAATTAATTAATGAGTGAATGATTGATTGATTGATTGAATGAATGAATCCATTAGACGCATTCGATTCAAACAAAAAACTGTACTATACTATAGGCCAACGGAGGCTTGTGGAGGTAGAAATCGGTGGACGGACTCATTGTGATGCATGGAATGGAATGAGACATGTTTGATACCATTCCATGGATTAGGATGACAGCCTGTCCTGTCCTTTCTACCTCCATTAGCCTCCCCTGATAGAGGCTGTTACAGCCACAACAACCCCACAGGACAATGATGATGATTAGGTCCCTGCAGCTGATGTTTCATACATAACGGTTATTATTTTATTTTATTTTATTTAACCTTTATTTATACAGGTAAAAAACACATTGAGCCCTAAGGGCTCATTTTCAAGTGTGACCTGTTCACAGGCATACAACATCCACCACAAACAAATACAATACACAACCTGGCCTACATAGTCTAAAACTAAACTAAAACTACATACAGTAGTCTAAAACTAAAACTAGTCTAAAACAGTCTAAGATAATCTAAAACTAAACTACAACTACAAAACCTAAAACTAGACAGCTAAAGATCTAGGGACAGGGAGGGGTCAGTAATGGGCAAAAGGGAGGGTCAACTCAATTGCAAGAACATTAATTATCCCTCTCTCCTTGGTGCAGCAGTATGTCCAGGGACGTCATGACGACGGAGACTCCTCTGGGGAGCTGTGTGGGTGAGAGTGACGGCCTGACGTTCTGGTTGGCTCGGGAGAAGGACTACGATGAAGTCATGGCCATTTCTGATGACATCTACGGGGGGAATGACTACCTGCCCCACCGCTACCATGAGTGGATGACAGAACCTGACAGAGTGGTCGTGTTGGCCCGGAGGGAGGGAAAACTGGTGAGTGACGCTGTCCAGTCAGGGTTATTCGGTTGTTAAGTCTGACGTCAAACGTGACGTTTAGCAATTTCCGGGTCCAAACCAGAAATTCCCTGCACCAGAGTACCAGTGTACTAAAGCACCAGAGTACCAGTGTACTACAGCGGTAGAATGACAGTTCAATCGTTTTTTAGACTGGGATCTATTCATACAACAAGGGACACAGCAGCACTTTCCAGTTTTTTCCATATTGTCAGCGTCTTTGAGCCTCGGAAAAGCGCTATATAAATATAATGAATTATTATTATTATTGAGGCATTTCGAAGACAGCGCCTCAGCCAACGTTGGACCCGGAAACACGTCTCGACTTAACAACCGAATAGGCTCAATTCAGGTAGTGATTTGAATGTATAATTAAAACAACATCTAATAACTTTTGATGTGAACAAAGCTTCTCCACTCCATATTCAGTTATGTTATTAAGTATTGTTGAAACAATTAGCTTACCAACTATCTCTAACGAATACAGTGTTCATAATTCAATTTCCATCACTCAATCATAACTTATAACCTGGTAATACTCATCCCTCTCTCCATCCATCCCTCTCTCTGTGGTGTACTCTATGAATCCACCCATCTACATGCACCCCTCCTTCCCCCTTCCGTCCCCTAGGTGGCGCTAGAGTCAGGCATAGTGGTGGACGGGGGTCGTACGGTGGTGGTGGAGGGGTTGAGGGTGTGCCCCAGCGAGCGGGGTCGGGGCGTGGCGGGGGTCATCCAGAGGGTGGCAGACCGCTACATCCAGCAGCTGTATCCGACGGTCACGGTCAAACACATGACCAGAGGAGACGACCCCGGGCCGCAGAAACTGGCCAAGTTCAAGGAGCTAGGGAGACGGGTGAGTGAAATGTGAGCTTAGAATGATAAGGTTCTATCTTAGAATGATAAGGTTCTATGTTAGAATGATAAGGTTCTATGTTAGAATGATAAGGTTCTATGTTAGAATGATAAGGTTCTATCTCCGTTTAGGGCAGTTCAGAGATATTGAGCGTCAAAGTTTTTACATTCCGTTATGTTCTGTGAGATGGAACCTTTGTATTTTATTAATTACTAACTCAAAAATGTCAACATTTAAAAAATAACACCACACAGGCATTAATAAACACCTAATGGATCAGATTATGTAAAAAACAAAATTTTGACAAAAATTATCATTCTAACGTCACGAAATGTTGTATTTCTGAAATATTGATATGATTAATCATTGATTACCCCTAGGGGTCAAGGGATGGGTTGGATTAGTCAATCACTGTCTGGCATTCAAACAGATATTTTTTCAGATTCATCAGAAAAGATGACCACTTTTCCCCTGATTTCCCAGTGGCACAACTGCAAGTCACTGTGCAAACCACTTGTGAGATTGTGGGTGGGGCTTCATCTCGTTTTATTCAACAGAACCAGACTCTCCCTGCTCTTTCATTCCCTCACTGTCACCATCAAATCACTCCCGGTGGGCTGGTCAAACAAGAGGTCTGCAGTCATAATAAAAAAAAAAAGAAACATTGCCGTGGAAATGATTAAGTGTGATTAAGTCAATAAAGCGATTGAGCGACCCTGATAAGCATCAATTAATCAATTACCAAAACCTTATGGGACCCATCCCTAGCAGGGGCCCTCTCTCAACCAGGCTACACATGTTGATGATGCGTCCTTCTGCTTTCTGTTAGTTACAACACCACCAACAAGCTGTTCTCCTTTTGTTCTGTGGCTGATAACAACAACAATAATCAACTCATTCAACAAGCTGTTGTGTAATATACTCTTTAAACGGTAGATGCCGTAGAGAGATGGCGAGAGCCGAACACTGTGACAGACTGTTGTAGTTATTATTGTACAGTAGTTCTGGAGACGCAAAGCGGATGCTGTATTGTATAATACTGTTTTGCTGTATTCATTGAATCACGTATTTAAGCTATATCACACGAGAGGGAGTGTGTTATACTGAATATCAGCACGGCTGTGATTCGGTCGTAGGTACGAGGCCGCAGTTCCGCAACTGAACTTCAAATGGACTGTTGCCTAGTAACCTGAACACAAACATGTAGTCTAATTAACGGTCATTTAGTAGAACACCTGTGCGGCGGAGTGATACATATAGTTAAAAGTCCCAGTAAGTGCTGTTATACTGTATATCAGCACTCATGGAATGCCTCTTGTCCAATCAAATGACTTGGTCGGAACTAACTGTTGTATAACGTATAATGAGGCTGGGCAATGGGGAGTCTTGTATGTAAAGAGACCTCAGGCACGCCTGGCTAGGTGGCTGGCAGACTTCCAAAACGCCAACAACAATAGTTCTATTAATGCAGCTTCTCACAAGGCGACTCACACTGCCACAAGGGACTTATAATGATGTTGTCTACTCTTCCTACCTTCCATAAATTTGCCATTTAGCAGACGCTTTTAATCCAAAGCGATTTACAATTACGAATTACAGGGACAGGGACATTCCCCCTGGAGTAACTGAGGGCTAAGTGTCTTACTCAAGGGCACACTAGTAGTGGTGTGGCTTCAGGCGGGATTTGAACTCACAACCTTCCGATCGCAAGTCCATCTCACTATCCACTACTAGAC
>NC_137682.1:1668875-1708875 GCF_963989245.1 Nansenia antarctica | reverse complement strand
CTTCACAATCACACAGGGGTCTGTGATCACCTCATCAGAGACAGGGACTTCAGTCTGTGTGTTAAGTTCTGTCCATTTTAGCTGAACTCCAGTCTGGTTGCAGAGGTCATTGAGATCCGGCCAGTCAGACCAGACCCCGAAGCCCTTGGCCTGGGAATCCAGTTTCCCAGAGTCTTTCCTCCTGAAGCCGAGGAAGTCGTTCTGGTGTGCGCTGGCCAGGGGGATCTTCCTTCTGCGTAGATCCAGTAGGAGAGAGGCCCTGGCCATTTCTCTAACGGTGGCATCATCATTATTAAGCATATGGAGCAGGTGGGCTAGCTACACTCACACACACAGACGCACACATGCATGTGCATGTGCACATGTGCATGTGCGCACATACATCGCTGTGGTAAATTGACAATTATGACACACAATGCCTGTGTGTCGACTAGCCCCAAAAAGATGGTCAGCCCACCTGTCAGTGGCTGTTACACCATCATAGCCCATCATACCTGTATATTTGAGTCAACATGTCATTCTGGTGTGTGTCAGGAAGGAGGAAAGGTGGAGGGAGGGAGGGGAGGGGGGAGGGGAAGGGAGGGGAGGGGAGGGGAGGGGAGAGGAGAGGAGGGGAGGGGAGAGGAGAGAGGGGGGACGATTTCACAGAGAAGTGATGGAAGGAAAGGTGATATTGAGAGAGGTGATTGTGCGTCAGAGGAGAGAAAAAGAAAGATGGAGAGTGGAGATAAGCAGATAGAGGAGAGGTAGAGATGAGGGGAGATGTAGGGTGAGTAACGAGATAGAGAAAAGGAGAGGGGAGGTGAAGGGGTGGAGGAGAGGAAGAGAGGATGAGAGGAGGAGTGGAGTGGAGGGGAGGAGGCGGGGGGGAGGAGTGGAGGAAGGAGGGATGGAGGAGTGAAGGAGGGAGGGACAGAGGAGGAGGAATGGAGTAGAGGAGGAGAAAGGGATGGAGGATAGGAGGATAGGATAGGAGGAGGGGAGAGAGGGATGGAGGAGAGGAGGAGGAAGGGATGGAAAAGGGAGGATAGGAGGAGTGGAGGGAGGGATGGAAGAGGAGGAGGAGTAGTTAAGGAGTGGATAGAGAAGGTATAGAGGAGAGGAGGAATGGAGGAAGGAGGGATGGAGGAGTGGAGGAGGGAGGATAGGAGGGATGGAGGAGGAGGTTGAGGAGTTGAGGAGTAGAGAGATAAGGGGGTGGAGGAGAGGTGGAATGGAGGAGGAAGGGAGAGGAAGGAAAGACGTAGTGGAGGAAGGAGGGATGGAGGAGAGGAGGAGTGGAGCAGGGAGGGAGAGGAAGGAGGGATGGAGGAGAGGAGGAGTGGAGGAAGGAGGGATGGAGGAGAGGAGGAGTGGAGGAAGGAGGGAGGAGGAGAGGAGGAGTGGAGCAGGGAGGGAGAGGAAGGAAGGGAGGAATGAGGAGGAGAGGGGGACGGACAGTTGAAGTGAGGATAGAGAGATAGGGATGAACGAGGGAGGGGGAGGTTGGGTTTAGAACGGATGTGAGTCAATTGAAAGAGGTGCTATTACATAACCACACAAAGAGAGAGGGTGAGGCAAGGGGAAGTGGGGAGGGAGAAGGAGAAGGGGCAGGAAAGAGAGAGAGAGAGAGAGAGAGAGAGAGAGAGAGAGAGGTTGGGTTGAGGGTGGAAGTGTGAGTCAAACCAAACAGGTGCCATTTGACATCACGAGGTCCCAGCCAGTTCCCTAATTACTCCATTTATGTTTCCCGATGGCATGATGCGGAACAATGGCCATATACATCCTCTTCAGAAAGCAGTGGGTAGGTGTGTGTGTTGGGTTCTGTGCTTTGATTGGTTGCAGTCGAGAGCTAGTCAGATAGTCAAACACCAAAGGGCATAACTTTAACAGTTATGTAATGTTTTCAAAAGCTCTTGATCTCGAGTAATGTCATAATTTAGGTACTTTTGAAACATTCATTCTACTCAATGGAAACCATTCACTGATGTTCTGAAACTATTTAGCATGTTGCCATGTACATAAGAGAAGAAGAAAAAACATTAAAACAAATCTGACATAATATCTTCACCATATCAAACTTGATTTACATAGTACTTTCGTAGAAACAACTTTACAGTGTGCTTAACAATAAAAACAAAGAGAAGAAAAACTGGAATTAAATAAACTATACGGTAGATAATAGATTGCTGGAAAGACTAATGCATGCTTTGACAAATATATCAGTGGTTAGTGGCAACTTCAACCTACACTATCAGACCTGAGCAAAATACACACCGTACTTAAAATTATTTAAAATATCCTAAAGACTTGAGGTATACTTGATAGTACTCTGACACAGTAACATATATTTCTGACACTTCTACAGCCACCCCACAGGTGTTAGCTTTCATATGATACCAAGATCATTATGAAGGCCCTTGTGATTGTGGAGATATTCTATATTCACTGTGGGCATGTGATTTCGAGCAGAAAACCAGAAAAATACGACCGATAAGAACAGGTTAACTTGACTAGCAAGCAGGGTTTGCCCTTCTGAGACAATTCCATTGGTTGGTTGCATCTTCTTCGGCGTATGGGTAGTTGTTTTTCCTCTCCACTCCACCAGGCTCGGGGCCGAGGGGCCTACCCTTTTACCACCCCGAGACCTGGTTGAGGGGCTCACCCGGGCTATATTTCTGGACACCCCTCCAGAAGCCACGTCATCGTCTCGTCATCTAATACCGACAGACCATGCATCCCGTTGGGTGGGTGGTACACCGGGCAATCCAGGATAATATGGTCTGCGTTTGGTCCTCTGCGCCACACTCGCACGACGCATTTGGGGCCAAGCCCATCTGTGCATTGATGAGCGGAAACGCCCGACGCCGGTCCCGGAGACGATTGAGCCTCACCCAGGATAGCCTTGGCAAGTCCATCCCGAGGGGCTCAGCGCCGGCGACTGGGATGTGGTCGCGGAGTTTGGAGGTGTTAGCCTCCCACTCCGCGCGCCACATATAATCCGCCCATCCTGCCGCACTGATGTTGACATTGCTGCCTGAGATCCTGTGCGGCAGGCACAAATGGGTGTCTCGACTTGAGACGCCGGGAGGGCTCCGCTGTTATAGTGAGCTATCATGGAGCAGATGGTTATTAAGCTCCGCGGCCCGGCAGGCGAGACGTGCTGTGGCTCCCATGCGGCGGAGGCCTGCGGGCTGGATGCCTGCTAGGATGGGAAGGTTGTCCACGGGGGTAGGACGCAGGCATCCTGTCACAATGCGCAAGGCTTCGTTTATAGGCGAGTCGATGAGGCGGGTGTGGGCACTGCGACACCATACTGGGGCGCAGTATTCACTAGTTGAATAAACGAGGGCTAGGGCTGCCGTGCGCAAGGTCCTTGCGCCGGCGCCCCAGCCCGAGCCAACCAGTCGCCTCATCAACGCCACACGAGCTGTTAACTTCTTGCGCAGTGACTCGAGGTGTCGGCGAAACGTGAGCGTCCTGTCCAATGTCACGCCGAGATAGATTGGCTCAGCGGAACATGGCAGGGGAGTTCCATCTAGGTGTACTCTAAGCTCACGTTTAGCCTCCCTGTTGTTAAGGTGGAAGGCAGCCGACACCGTCTTTGCCTCGCTAAGCTTCAATCTCCATTTCCGGAAGTATGCCACTAGTGTCTGCATGTCCTGGCTCAGAATCCCCTCCACAGACTGCCAATTTCCAGCAGAGTACACCACTGCGAGGTCGTCTGCGTAGGCGTACTTCCGCGAGAGTGTGTTGGGCAGGTCATAGGTATAGATATTATAGAGGAGGGGGGCCAGGACCGATCCCTGAGGGACGCCGTTCTTAAGGCGTCGAAGCCTGCTTAGCTGTCCGCGACCGGTGGTGAGGGTAAAGCTGCGGTTACGGATGAGCTCCATGATCATTCTGACCATGTGCCTGTCCGGCAGCAGGCGGAGCAGCTGGTTGCATTATGTTCAGTCGACGAGATTCGGTGTGTCTGATTGGCTCACTGTCGAATCTTAGATTCATTGTGAAAACGTAGATTCCATATTGTGTTTACAAACACTTCTTAGGCCTATAGGGCTTTGTGTGAAAGCCCTATGAGAGTGTTTCTGTTAGAACCCCCCCCCCCCCAACCAGCGAGGGGCCCATATTCATCCGTTTGAGGTGAACATTACGGGGCAGCGTTCCTTTAAGTAGCCCCTCGTCTCCTTCAGATAGATATAAATAAGCCGATGAGGCTAAAGAAACCCTCCGTCTCCTCTGCTCTCCTCTCTAGCTCTGGTGTGTCTGGCATACTCCCCTGGTCCTCTGAGAGGGTTGTCACAGTGTGTGTGTGTGTGTGTGTGTGTGTGTGTGTGTGTGTGTGTGTGTGTGTGTGTGTGTGTGTGTGTGTGTGTGTGTGTGTCTGTGTATGTGTGTGTGTGTGTGTGTGTGTGTGTGTGTCTACCATCAGATTTCCCATCAATTCCAAATCACCTCAGGGCAGAGTGGTGGCCACAGTGATGTTAATTTCCTAGACAGGAATCTGTCTCTCTCTCTGTCTGTCTGTCTGTCTGTCTCTCTCTCTCTCTCTCTCTGTCTGTCTGTCTGTCTGTCTCTCTCTTCTCTCTCTCTCTCTCTCTCTCTCTCTCTCTGTCTGTCTTCTTTCTCTCTCTCTCTCTCTGTCTCTCTCTCTCTCTCTCTCTCTCTGTCCTCTCTCTCTCTCTCTCTCTGCTCTCTCTCTCTGTCTCTCTCTCTGTCTCTCTCTCTCTCTCTCTGTCTCTCTCTCTCTGTCTCTCTCTCTCTGTCTCGCTCTCTCTCTCTGTCTCTCTCTCTCTCTCTCTCTCTCTCTCTCTGTCTCTCTCTCTGTCTCTCTCTCTGTCTCTCTCTCTCTCTCTCTATCTCTCTCTCTGTCTCTCTACCTCTCCCTCTCACTCTCTCTCTCTCTCTCTCTCTCTCTCTCTCTGTCTCTCTTCTTCCTCTCTCTCTCTCTGTCTTCTCACTCTCTCCTCTCTACCTCTCCCTCTCTCTCTCTCTCTCTCTCTCTCTCTCTCTCTCTCTCTGTGTGTGTTCTACAGCTGCGTTCCTGTTGTTTCTACTGCTTGACCTTTCTCTCTATATAAATATCTCTCTGACATGAAGCTATTTATTCTCTTGCCTGACGAGTTGCATCATTCTTGCTCATATTCCAGAAGTTTTCCCTTAGCAACAACGATCACCTACAGTAACACATTTAAAAATGCAGCGACATCGTTGATTTATACATTTCTGTTCCCATTATCATTTCACTGCCAACACTGCAACAAATTACCCAATGACAATAATAACACATTCATGTATTTATATGTTGTGAATTTTAGTGATGTGAGACAATGGAATAATGTCAATTGTCTGCACTTATATAGCGCCATTATCATAAGCGCTTAACAGCGGCCCCTCATTCACCCATTCACACACCCATTCACACACCAATGGCGGCAAGCTGCCTTGCAAGGCGCTGGCCCTCTCACTGGGAGCAATTTTGGGGTTCAGTGTCTTGCCCAAGGACACTTCAACATGTGGTCAGCCGGGGCTCAACTTGAAACCGCCGATCTGCCAACCTTGTGATCATTAGACGGCGGCTCTACCTCCTGCGCCACAGCCGCCCCATGAAAATGATGTCCCCCGCCTCTCTCTCTTTCTCTCCCCCCCTCTCTCTCTCTCTCCCCCTCTCTCTCTCTCCCCCCCCCCCACCCCTCTCTCTCTCCCCCTCTCTCTCTTTCTCTCCCCCCCTCTCTCTCTCTCTCCCCCTCTCTCTCTTTGTCCCCCCCCCCCCCTCTCTCTCTCTCTCTCTCCATCCATTTAAATTCTAATTGGCTCAGCTTGAGTCATTGCGCCCCAAACACGGCCACCCTCCTGTAGTGCTTCATCTCTCCTTTCTTCCTCTTTCTTCCTTTTCCTTTTCACTTTCTCTCTCTTCTCTCTCTCTTTTGTTTCTCATTTCGCAATTTCGAATCCCAATCATTCGTATTCTTCTCTTCCTGGCTTTGCCCTCTTTCCTTTTGTCTGTCCCTCCTCCCTCCTTCCTCCCTCCTCCCTCCTCCCTCCTCCCTCCTCCTCCCTCCTCCCTCCCTCCTCCCTCCTCCCTCCTCCCTCCTCCCTCCTCCTCCTCCTCCCTCCTCCCTCCTCCCTCCTCCCTCCCCTCCCTCCCTCCTCCCTCCTCCCCTCCTCCCTCCTCCCCTCCTCCCTCCCTCCTCCCTCCTCCCTCCTCCCTCCTTCCTCCCTCCCTCCTCCCTCCCCTCCTCCCTCCTCCCTCCCTCCCTCCCTCCTCCCTCCTCCCTCTTCTCCCTCCCTCCTCCCTCCTCCCTCCTCCCTCCTCCCTCCTCCCTCCTTCCTCCTCCCTCCTCCCTCCTCCCTCCTCCTCCCTCCCTCCTCCCTCCTCCCTCCTCCCTCCTCCCTCCCTCCTCCCTCCTCCTTCCTCCTCCCTCCTCCCTCCTCCCTCCTTCCTCCGCCTCTGCCTGAACTGCTTCATTAAGGTTTTTTCTCTTTGTCCTTTTTATTCCTTCTCTCCCTCCCTCCCTCCCTCCCTCCCTCTCTCCTCCCTCCCTCCCTCTCTCCCTCCCTCTCTCCCTCATTCCTCCCCTCCTCCTCTGTGTCTCTCCCCTCGGCCTCATGCTCTCCTTCCTCTGTGTCTGTCTGGACTTCTTCACGGTCTGGTGATCTAGGATGAGGACTGCAGGACTGCAGGCAGGAAACTTCATTATGAAGAGAGAGACTCCTGCTGCTCCCGGTGACCAGTCTAGGCCACACACACACACACACACTCACACACACACACACACACACACACACACACACACACACACACACACACACTCACACACACACAGACACACACACACACACACTCACACACACACACACACACACACACACACACACACACACACACACACACACACACACACACACACACACACACACACACTGTCTAGACCTGCACACAGTCACCACAAAACCTTCAGGAAATTATTAACTGACAGAAAATCAAAGCTTTTAGCATTTAACTAAATGTTGGTCGTATTTTGCTCGCCTGACCCTAACCATAACTGTTCAGAAGTGCTAACACTTAGCTAACACTTAGCTTGCTGCCCTGACCCTAACCATAACTGTTCAGAAGTGCTAACACTTAGCTAACACTTAGCTTGCTGCCCTGACCCTAACCATAACTGTTCAGAAGTGCTAACACTTAGCTAACACTTAGCTTGCTGCCCTGACCCTAACCATAACTGTTCAGAAGGGCTAACACTTAGCTAACACTTAGCTTGCTGCCCTGACCCTAACCCTAACTGTTCAGAAGTGCTAACACTTAGCTTGCTGCCCTGACCCTAACCATAAACTGTTCAGAAGTGCTAACACTTAGCTAACACTTAGCTTGCTGCCCTGACCCTAACCCTAACTGTTCAGAAGTGCTAACACTTAGCTAACACTTAGCTTGCTGCCCTGACCCTAACCCTAACTGTTCAGAAGTGCTAACACTTAGCTAACACTTAGCTTGCTGCCCTGACCCTAACCATAACTGTTCAGAAGTGCTAACACTTAGCTAACACTTAGCTTGCTGCCCTGACCCTAACCATAACTGTTCAGAAGTGCTAACACTTAGCTAACACTTAGCTTGCTGCCCTGACCCTAACCAGAACTGTTCAGAAGTGCTAACACTTAGCTAACATTAAGTTTAACGTTCGATTCAGATTCAATTCAACTGGCATTGGCACAGAGTACACAGATAAGTACAAAGATAAGAAAACACATTCAGCATCTAGCCACATGCAATAGTGCAAAAGCCATAAAAGTGTGGACAGATTCCAAAGCGCTTTACAACGGCCTCACATTCATCCATTCACACACACATTCACACACCAATGGCGAGGTAGGCAAGCTACCATACAAGGCGCCGGCCGGCTCATTGGGAGGAATTTAGGGTTCAGTGTCTTGTCCAAGGACACCTCGACACGTGGCCAGCCGGGGATCAAACCGCCGACCTTGCAATCATTAGCCGCTGGCTCTACCTCCTGGGCCACAGCTGCCCCACATACATCCATCTTCCTCAGGGCACAGTACACTTCGATGATGGAGAGTGTGACGGACTGGTCGTCTGGGGGGGGGGGGCGGGGGGCACAGCTTTTATGTCTGGGACCTTGTTATCCCGGTCGAAGCGAGCATAGAAGTGGTAGAGCTTGTAGGGTAGGGGGGGGGGGTAGTTAAGTCCGGTAGTTAAGTTTAACGTTAACGCAAAATAGTGAAAAAAGGAGGAGGGAGGCTAGTTTTGATTTGTTACGGTAGAGTAGACTGGTCTGTTTTTTGGCTGATGATCTTTTGGTTTGATATGATATAGTACACTGTTATATGTGACCTGGGGCCAACAGGTCCTCTTGATAAAATTACAAAAAGTTACCCATCATTTTTCCCAGATAAAAGTATCAAACTACCTGATAAAAGGCACCAGAATACAGGAAATGACATCTACTCTGTTACATTTTCCCGGGGGAGAACCCCAGACACCTATTACACTGAACCCGCAGACACCTATCACACTGTCCCACCCACATTTCCGATGCTTCCCTACGCCCACGCCTGCGTCATCGGTCTGATACGTCAATGCAACTTTCCAAGAAGACGCTTTCCTCTCCTGGAACTGAAGTCATGTACGACCACGATCAATACCAATCATCTTCTGTCTGATCGTCATCATCATCCTGATCCATGTGTCATCCATCTATGCTGCAAATGTACCAGTGCCGTGGTCATTGTTGCTGTTGTTGTTGTTGTTGTTGTTGTTGTTGTTGTAGTACTCCCAGCCTATAGGCCTCCTGCCAGCAAGCTATGAATCGAGTAGTGTGTGTGTGTGTGTGTGTGTGTGTGTGTGTGTATGTGTGTGTGTGTGTGTGTGTGTGTATGTATGCGTGTGTGTGTGTGTGTGTGTGTGTGCGTGTGTGTGTGTGTGTGTGTGTGAGTGTGTGTGTGTGCATGTGTGAGTGTGTGTGTGTGCGTGTGTGAGTGTGTGTGTGAGTGTGTGTGTGTGTGTGTGAGTGTGTGTTGCGTCCCTCTCGAGCTTTCTGCAGTGAAACAAACAGCACCTGTCAGAGTGACAGTTGTTCCTTCAGCTGCTGCCGCTACGTGAGATTAGCCAATCAGAGACGAGAGCGTCGGCAACGCAGGAAGGCAACAGGAACAGATGGGTGAACGAGGGAACGCTTATCGCTTTTGACACATTAATCAGTGTGTGTGTGTGTGTGTGTGTGTGTGTCTGTGTGTGTATGTGATAGAGAAAGAAATGATTAGCTTGAAAGGAGGTTTTGGGGTGGACATCCGTGTGCTGTGCCGTGTGCGTCCATGTGTGCATGTGTGTGTGTGTGTGTGTGTGTGTGTGTGTGTGTGTGTGCATGTTTGTGTGTGTGTGTGTGGGGAATGTTTTCTTGGCACACTCTGCTCATGTTAATACCAATCAGTCCTCGCTTCAATGCCACAGCCTATGTGAGTGTTGTTGCTGACCGTGTGCCTCCCTTCATAGCCACAATTGAATCTTCATCTTCTAATGGCCACTTCCAGCATGATAATGCACATGTCACAACATAAAAGTTGTCTCAAACTGTGTTCTTCAGTGGTATGTGTTTTATTTTGCCAATGTGTCAATACCCACTATGTCCCTGAGGACCTGAGTCTTATGTGTGTGCATGTGTGCATGTCTTTGGGTGTGTGTGTGTGTTTTGTGTGTGTGTGCGCGTGCGTGCTTGCGTGTGCATGTGCGTGTGTGTGTGTGTGTGTGCTTGCGTGTGCATGTGCGTGTGTGTGTGTGCATGTGTGTGTGTGCGCATGCGTGTGCGTGCTTGCGTGTGCATGTGTGTGTGTGTGTGTAAGTGTGCGTGTGCGTGCGTGTGCGTGTGTGCGTGTGTGTGTGTGTGTGTAGATCTGTACAGAGAGAGTATAAATTGGCAGATGGTAATTAAATGCGTAGACCTCTCCACTATCTCCTCCTCCAGCCCAGCGCCAGTGACGCACGAGCCGGCTGCAGCAGTGAGTCATACTGTCCCCGGGAACCAGCACCCCTCCCTCCCTCCTTCCTTCTCACTCTCTCTCTCTCTCTCTCTCTCTCTCCCTCTCTCTCTCTCTCCCCTCCACCCCCTCCTCCTCTACCTCCCTCCTTAACTTTCTCCCCATCCTACCCCCACATCCCTCCATTTCTATTTCCCTACTTCACTCTGTCTCTCTCTCTACCTCCTTCCTTCACTCTCACTCCTCCTTCACTCCTTTTCTCTCCACCCCCCCATCCTTCACTCTGTCCCTCCTCCATCCTGCTCTCTCTCTCTCTCTCCCTCAATCACCTTCTTCTTCACCTCATACTCTCCTTTTAGCCCTCTTTTCAATCAGCTCCTTTACTTTCTGTCCATCCCTCTTTCCTTTGTTCTCTTTCCATTTTGTTCTCCCACCCTCTCTTCCTCCCTCCATCCCTCCCTCCCTCCCTCCCTTCATCCTTCTCAGGATGAATAAGCAGCTATAGGCTGGATAGACGACTCCTCTGTGTCCCCCTGGCCTGCTAGTGGAGATCACTATGACTGACACTAGGGCTTATATTGGGCTGGGAATCCCCTAAGCATTATGGGGAGGATTTAGGGCCTACATTAATAGTTGTTACCCTGTTTTACCAGATAGATGATATCCTGGTGCTGCACAATGTTACACAGTGATTCACACGTTTATATTTTGGGCAATACACTCTACTTTCTTAATTCCTCCTGGCGTAGCTAGCTAGCTTGTTTGGAAAGTTAGTGGCCAGAGTCAAATATAGAACTCTCCGAACCCCCTTCACAGACTTTTGCGAAGGGAGAGGGGGAGGGGGGACGGACAGGAGGGGGCGGAGGACATTGAGGTTGCCTGCGTCCACGGTGACACCGAACGCTATCCCACGTGCCTCATCATGGTACGGACCCAGAGGGGGATGTCCTCACTCCAGGTGGGGCTGGTGCACAACTTCATCAGCCAGGACTGCCCCATCTTCCCTGGACGGGGGGTCATCGAGAAGTCCCATAGCGCCTGGTTCTGCAACGACTTCCCAAAGCTGAACGAGGTCTCGCCCTCCGGGGGGACCCCCCCGGGCTTCCTACTGGGGGAGGGGATGTGTGGCATCGCCTGGCCCCCCGGCTGAAGCATGGAGACCTTCAGCACCATGGACATGAAGCATAGAGACCTTCAGCACCATGGACAGCAGCCGCACGTCCATGGGCCAGTGTCATAGCAGGAAAGGTGCCTTTCCCGGAGCACAGCTGCCCCGCGTTAGGCAAACAGGTGGGTGGCGGCAGGGAGCAGGGAGCGCCCCCTGGGGGCCAATTCATCTAAGCAGGCGCACATGTGTCTCAAGGAGCCGGGAAGCAAACCAGAGAGAGGCAGCGAGTGGGAAGCGAGCAGACGCCGAATGACCAGGTGAGCACCGCCGGTTACCAGCGAAAGCAACTTCCATGTCATTTAACCGTGTCTGTGTTCTGTGTTCTGTGTTCTGTGTTCTGTGTTCAGTGTTCTGTCTCCCCAGTAACAGCCGGGAGAGGGAGAGAGGGGTCTCTGGTGGGAGAGAGACAGAGACGGAAGGCAGCCGGTCCTACGGAGGCCCAGAGAGACAATTCCTGGGTTACCCCTTTACCCTTGACGGAGGAGGGACCTACGTTTAGCTGGATGATACCTTTCTGCCTTTTCTGTTGTGTTAAATACGGCCGTAGCAGCTAAAACAGATTGTGATTAACCCCAGGTTGTGTTCTGATTTGGGTGTGTTTGGTTTCCCTCGGCCGGGACCAGTGGTTGCCACCATGTGTAACTTCCAAGTGACCGGAAAAGGATCAGGGTGGTGAAAGTCGTCTCATACATTTTATTTTCCTCTACTTCATTTGCTGTACACGTTATATTCTAAAGCCTGCGCCTGAAATGTGATGAAATATGTATTACACTCATTTGAATTATTTCATCAAGGAAGAATCACCCACCCACACACACACACACACACATACACACACACACACACACCCACACACACCCACACACACACACACACACACACACACACACACACACATACACACACTGGCATTGTTACATTTACATTTGACATTGTTGGCATTTAGCAGACACCTCATTCCAAAGCGACTTAAAATCCAATACATTTGACTAAGTAAGTGCATCAACTATCCACTAGTCATAGGAGGAAAAAGTAATCTATGGTCAGACCAGGGGCCATCGACAGTCGTCATGCTAGAAGAAGGAAGACACAGGAGAGACACGTGGGTAGTAGACTGTGTGCCCCAACGTCAGTGTTCAAATACAACTCAGTGAATTGAACCATGTTCACACACACATACGCATACACACACACACACACACACACACACATACTGTATGCATAATACACACATACATAGACACATGCACCCACACACAGAGAGAAACACACAGATCCATGCACAGGGAGAGAGAGAGTGACATGACATGGTCACAGAGATTTTATGCAAATGTCTCTCCACTGAGAGTGTAGGCGTGCTCTCACACAGACTACATTTATCTCTTTGCTGAATTACACTTCACTTTTCATTCATCACTTCCACTACACTGGCTCTCCCTATCCCCCCCCCCCCCCCCCCCCCCCCACACACACACACACACACACACGCACACACACTCTCTTTCCGTCACACTCCACAGAGCTCCTTTCTCATCCCCTCCCTCTTCTCTTCCCCTCCTCTACATCTACTGAGTCAACTTTCAATTTCCTCCCCCGTTTCTCCCACATTTACATTCACACTACATCAGCGTAGTGATCAGATGGGAGATGCACTTAAACTCCAGAGGAAGTCGGCGCTGTAAATCCTGATAAACGTCCAGTAAGGGGTTTCTCAATGAAACTGCAGTGTTGTCTCCTGTACAAACTTTTGTTCATTGAAGTTTTTTTCAATTGCTAAAACACTCCCGTTTCCCAAAAAAAATTTTCCTCCCCTCTGCTATAAGGACTCTCAACACCTGACTCACTGCATTAACCCTGCCAGATGTACTGCACTTTATAAGTTGTCAATATTGACTATGATTTTGTCTTGTGGTTATGTGTGTACATTGTCCATTGTGATAGTCATGTGTGATGTGTGTACGTTTGATGTAATTGACACTGTTGCTGTATTGAGCTTTTCCATCTGTACCGACAACAAATTCCACCGACCTTGGTTGTGTGGTCATTAAACGATTCATTCATTCATTCACGAAAATGACACATAAAGCACAATTATTGAAACTGACACTCAGAGAGCAACACCTCAGCTCCAAGTCTCCAAAACTCTAAACCAATGTTCTGCTTTGCACCCAACTTGCAATTCATGTTGAATGGCACTTCTTTTTGCAACACACTGCACATGTTTCTCTACATAAGACACAGGAATCTGACACAAAGTCAAATGTTTGCCATTTCAAAACACTGCCAATCAAAATGCTACACCCATCGACTTGGTGGGACATTGGCAACACATGTGCCATCTGATCAAACACCTCGGGGCTTAATTGTCGACTCATGGATCAGGATGTAACCACTATAAAAAAGACTACAGATGAGTACATCTTTACAAGAACAATGGAAGCCAACATAGCAGCTGGTTTTGGCAAATAATGCAATTAGACTCAGAGAGATTCAAAGCCACATCATAATCAACTCAATCTTCAGCAACATCTGGCAAGTCAGCCTGGCCACATTGGCCCATATTCTCCATCGAAACTAAGAGCACAAGAAGCAGCTTCACAGGGTTTTGCCTTTTGAGAGAAATTCTGAAGGAATCAAAGCTGAGACATGAATATGTGGTTGTAAGTACAAGTTTGACTACAGTTTACTACACAGAGCACTGGCGGACTCAAGAGGGGGGCAGGGGGGGCGACCGCCCCTCCTGGTGCCCCCACGGTTTAAAAACGTCTGTCTTAAGTGCCCTTTTGAGTGGCGAAAATGAGAGGATGTGCCCTATTGGTGCCCCTCCAATGGTCTAAACTTGACCATGTGCCTCCACAGTTGAAAAACGTCGCACTTAAGTGCCCTTTTGAGTGGCAAAATTAGAGGATGTGCCCTATTGGCTGCCCTTCCAATGGTCTAAACTTGACCATGTGCACTGATGGGGTCCCATGTTGTGCAGTAGGTGCCCTTTTTTTCTTTTCGCCCCTGCCCTTCAAACAGCCTGAGTCCGCCAGTGGTTGTAAGTACAAGATTGACTACAGTACACTACACAGGGTACAGCATTTTCCCCCAGGATACTGGACTACACTACGCTCTTCTGCAGGCGATGGAAGAGGCATGTGATGATGTTGGTATGGGTGCTATCCAGGGCTGGATACGACACTCAAGGCACTTCTCCCCTCAACGTCAAGCCTGGAAAGATATTGCCTTTGTTGTTGATGAGGTGTTGTGGCCAGACCCAGCTAGGCGGGGGTAATATGAATGTGTGAATGAATGTGTGTGATAAGTGTTTATGTAGTTTTGAATATTGAGTGCTTCATTTGGCAAGATATATAAGATGTTTTGCACTTGGTGTGTGGTGGTGGGTGTGTGTGGTTTTATGAATTGTGTTTGAGAAAATGAGCCCTGTTTAAAAAAAGAATGTGTATTAGCAATTGGAAAAAACTGTAAATGGATGGAGAGAGCAGAGGATGCAGGAATAGAAGAGGGTGGGGGGAGAGGGGCGATACACGTGAAAATGGGGTAGAAACAGAGAGAGAGAGAGAGGAGGGGAGACAGACAGACAGAAAGACAGACAGGCATAGAGAGACAGAGGAATAGAGAGAGAAGGAGAGATATACTATATACAGACAGGCATAGAGAGACAGAGAGATAGAGAGAGAGGGAGAGATATACTATATACAGACAGGCATAGAGAGACAGAGAGATAGAGAGAGGAGGGGAGACAGACAGGCATAGAGAGACAGAGGGATAGAGAGAGAAGGAGAGATATACTATATACAGACAGGTCCAGGAGAATGAGAACAGAGGAGAGCAGCCTGGGCAGAGTGGAGCGTCTCAGTAACAGCAAGGAGAGCAGTCTCAGTGGAGTGCCCAGCCTTAAAGCCAGATCGGTGGGGGTCCAGGAGTTTGTTCTCACGGAGATAGTCAGTCAGTTACTTAGAACCAGTTGCGTTCAAGGGTTTTAGAAGGGAAAGACAGAAGGGATACCGGTCTGTAGTTGTGGTCAGAAGACAGGTCAAGGGTGGGTTTCTTGAGGAGAAGCTTGACTCTGGCTATTCTTGAAGGCAGCCCGGACAGATCCTGTTGATAAGGAGGAGTTGATTACGGTGGTCAAGAAAGGGAGGATGTGTCAGGGGAAATGGATTGGAGAAGAGGGGAGGGGATGGGATTGAGAGGGCAGATGGTTGTCCGCTTAGATGTGATCAGTGTAAGAATCTCATCAGGGGAGAGGGGGGAAAAACATGATAAGCCAGAGACCGAGTGTAGCGTAGCTTCTCTCTCCACCTCTCTCCTCCTTTCATCTCTCCCTCTCCCCCCTCCACCCCTCAGTCTACCTCTCTCTCCCCTCCTCTCTCTTTCCCTTCCTCTGCTTCTCTCTCCACCTATCCTTTCACCTCTCCCTCTCCTCCCTTCATCCCTCAATCTACCTCTCTCTCCTCTCCATTCATCTCTCTCTCCTCTCCCTTCATCTCTCTCTCCACTCCTCTCTCTTTCCCTTCCTCTGCTTCTCTCTCCACCTATCCTTTCACCTCTCCCTCTCCTCCCTTCATCCCTCAATCTACCTCTCTCTCTCCTCTCCCTTCATCTCTCTCTCCTCTCCTCTCTCATGCCCTCCCTCTGCTTCTCTCTTCTCCTCTCCTTTCACCCCTCCAGTCTACCTCTCTCCACCTTTCCCTTCCCCTCTCTTCCTCCTCACTCCCTCAAATCTACCTCTCTCTACTCCCTCTCCCTTCATCTCTCTCCTCTCCCTCCCTCCCTCCCTCAGTCTTCTTCTCACTCCACTTCCTCTCCTCTCTCCTCTCCCTCCCTCAGTCTGCCCTCTCTCTCCTCCCTCTCTCTCCTCCCTCTCTCTCCTCCCTCTCTCAGTACAGTTCAAGAGGGTTAGGACATGATGCACCACAAAACAACAAACAACAATTAAGGACAAATTCCTCTTGGAGGGGGTCCGCCTGTCCCTCCTTCCCTCTTTCCCTCTATCCCTCCATCTCTCCATCAATCTAGCCGTCAGTCCATTTGTCTCTTGATGGCTCGTCCGTTGAGTGCCCTTCATCTCTGTGCCCTGGTGACGATGTCATTACACGTGGCAGGAAGGGTGGAGAAAGAGCAAGAAAGAGAGAAAGAGAAAGAGAGAAAGAGAAGAAAGAGAGAGGTGGAGGATGGGGACATGGCAACACCAGGGCATTGCTGCTTCAATTTGCTAAATGCTCCTGGCGGCATGGCAACGGCTGTCAATCAAGCTGGAAATATCTCAACGAGGAGACACACTGTGCTAGTGTGTGAAGATGTTGTGAAACAGGAGTAGAGAGAGGGAGGAAGAGAGATGGAGGTAGAGAGAGAGGGGGGTAGAGCGAGGGAAGTAGAGAGAGAGTGGATGTTAGTCTAAGTTAGTATGGCTAAGTTAGTATGGCTAAGTTAGTATGGCTAAGTTAGTTAGCTCTATTGGCTCGAGTGGAGATGAATCCCGCTCCTTCAGGGGGTTTATGGGACTTTGTCCAGATAACTGTTGTGTTGCTACTAAGTAAGAAAGAAGCCTTGAATTCCCAACCAAGGTGGACCAGACACATATACTGTACATACACACACACACACACACACACACACACACACACACACACACGCAGAGGCACGTACACATGTACACACACACACACACACTCACACATAAGCAGACACACATAGAAACAAGCAAACACACACACACACACTTCCTGTTGCCGTCAGTCTCCTGTGTGAACCAGCTGCAGCTGTCTGAACCTCTGGTCCATCTCTGTCATTGAAACGTAAATGCTCCTCCTCCTCGGTGCTCCTGGGTTTCTCCTAAGTGGCTTTCTAGTCTAAAGGAGCTCCCAGCAACACCTCTGAGCTCTGAACACATTGTCCTTTAAAGAGACTAAATGTATGACCACAGTATGACCGACCACAGTATGCCTCTGGTTAGAGAAGGTGAAGAGGGGTTCAGACTAATGCTTTTATGGTCTTAGCATTAGATTTCATACGCGGTCAAGATACTGTAAACACAATGCTGAGTGCAACAACAGCATAGTCATTCTAACAGCATCAGTCAATTAGTCAACATCCCCCCTTCCCCACGCACACACACACACACACACACACACACACACACACACACACACACACACACACAGATACGCACACTTCCTTTTTCAAACCTTGAAAACCTTGTTGTGGATCACCGGTTTGGCGCTGCGGGTGACGAGGATGACTCAGGCTGGTGAGTTAACCACTTTGAGTGGCACTGGCGGACTCAGGGGGGGGGCAGGGGGGGCGCCCCCACGGTAAAAAAAACTTCTCTCTTTTTTTTTTTTCCCCTGCCCTTCAAACAGCCTGAGTCCACCACTGCTGAGTGGCTTTCAAATGACTTTGCTCCCTCGAGGCACCGTGCATTTGTTTGTTTATCAGATTTAAAGTAGAGACCTTAAAGTCAAGTTTGAGTTTAGTTTGATTCAGACTGTACGTACACTGTGTTCTTTACTCTTCCCCACTTTCTTATGGGTTCTTTATGGCACCACTGAGTTTTTTAAAAAAAATTATCAAAGAAGTCGTTTTGGGAAAAAGTTAATGAAAAAGGTTTCAAGCGTTTTGGAACCTTTTCATCAAAGCGGTGACATTCCGAACATTTTTGATGGAGGACCTATTAGTGCTGTTAATGTTAATGAGCCTAATCACCAGTAGCCGGCTCATTAGCAGCACAATCAGTTGAAGCCTACTTACTCTGGTTGGTCCTTGAGTTGATTTGAACAATGATGATGTGATTGGCTCTGCTGGGCTTTCCGTTTTCCCATGGTTGAGGGGGCAATTCGGTTGTTAAGTCTGACGTCAAACGTGACGTTTAGCAATTTCCGAGTCCAAACCAGAAATTCCCTGCACCAGAGTACCAGTGTACTACAGCGGTAGAATGACAGTTCAATCATTTTTTAGACTGGGATCTATTCATACAACAAGGGACACAGCACTTTCCCGTTTCGAAGAGAGCGCCTCAGCCAACTTTGGACCCGGAAACACGTCACGACTTAACAACCGAATGAATCACCTGTGACCCAGCAATTAATTTGTCTCCACTCTAATGAACATTCGTTTTTCTGTATCTCTGAGGCCATACATACTTGCCACTGTGTTATAAGTTCTGTTGTACCTTTGAGACAACATTCAGGACTTGTGAGTGACCTTGCCAATTGTATCTTCATGATTCCCACATTGGAACACATTTTATGGAAAGAAGTAATTGTGTGATTGTGTAATTATTTTTAATTACATTTAAGTGATTATGGGCTCTTGCAGCTCAGCTGATGTAGTGTCTTAATGTCCACTACAGTGCACATAACATAAATAATGAGTCCAAATGTTTTTACATATTTTTTCTTTGTAACATGTTTTTACAACTCTAAACACTTATGTAATGTTTGAGTTTTTATTAGGACCTCTTTTAGCCAATGGCTAATATAAGAGTCCTTACATTAAAACATTTTTTAAAAAAATCAGTATTTCATTACTTCATACACTTTCAGTACATGTCAATAAACCTTCTGAAACATGGCATTAAAACCAGATCTTATCCACCTCATTTTTCGGGTTTTCTGCTCGAAATGACATGCCCACAGTGAATATAGAATATCTCCACAATCACAAGGGCCTTCATAATGATCTTGTTATCAAATGAAAGCTAACACCTGTGGGGTGGCTGTAGAAGTGTCAGAATCAAAATCTATGTTACTGTGTTGTCGTGTATTCTTATTGATTATGAATCAAAGAACAGTTAGTTTAAGACAATTTAATCAGTTACAGGCAGATTCATACATTACATGCGTTCTCCATGGACCTCGGGTGGGAAGAGAGCGCTCTCTGTGTCTCTCTCCCCGTTCCCCTCCAGAGGGGAGGGGCCAGCGTGCATGTGTGTCCCTGCCCAACCCCCAAAGGTCTCTGTTGGTCATCTGGTTGCCATAGAACCCTCACCGTTAGAGGGCATCATGTCCCCGCATGCCCTGGTATGTGTGTGTGTTCAAAACATACTACATATTCATACATAGATCATACATACTACAGAAATATACGACACATCCCCCCTCGGACCACCCAGAGGGTGTTCCGAAACTAAACTACCATAAAACAAAAACAAAAACACAAAACCCCACAAAACATCCCCCAAATTTTTTTTTTTTTTTTTTTTTTTTTTTTTAAATAAAATTAAAAATTTAAAAATAAACAACAACAGACAGAAAAACTACACCAACACACAACACAAGAAGCACAATAACACAGACCAACCCAGGACCAGTATTAGGAACCAAAGATATCATAAACAAAAAATAGAAAACAACCAATAATAAAAAGAATTTTGAAAATAACAATCACAATTAAACTAAACACAGTTCATCATGCACAAATCAATACAGAAACTTCCAACGACCGATGTTTTCTTTGTCCTTGAAGCGTCAGGGTCAGAGGTTACTAGCACTTGTACCCAGTTGGAGAACAGCCTTTACCGCTGTCTCAGATTGATAACACTTTCATAGTCAGCAGCTTCCATTTTCGTTGCGCTAGGAACAGAACCTCTTTCCTATCTTTGCATAACCACTACATCACTTCTCAACTGACATCAATCACATACGATATAGAAATAAACAAACAATACACAAATAATGACATTCAGTTATCATAACACATAATTTTCCAACAGTAAGCATAGGACAAAGGGAATGCATTAATGCATAGATCTTCACCTCAGGTGAGGACTAGTCTTCTGAAAAGTTCATTAACGTGGACTGAGTGACTGATTTTCCAAAAACAGTCAATGAGGCCCTGCCTCCTAAGAAAGTCAAAAATCATGTCTGCTATAATAGGTGCTCCTATCTTGGCAAAATAAGTTTCCCATGCCCCTAAGACCGTTTCCAGCCATGCTATCATCTGCTGTCCATTCCCTATTCATAGTCTTTAATCTTTTCCTAACTGGTCGTCGTCCGTCAGTGTCATTGAGGTTAAGGCAGCCGCCTGGTCCCCTCCCACGCTGATCAAGGTCTGGGGAGTCGCCCTCAGCATCATCTGAAGCATGGTGCAGGCACTCGCCAGCATCCCCAGTAGCACAGGTGTCCAGGCTTTGGACACTCCCAGGCTGGACCTCCAGACTGTCAGCACTCTCTGCTTCGTTGGTTTCTGGTTCATTGGCATCTGGACAGCTTTCCGCTGTCCCCTCGGTTTCAGGCACTGCCGGTAATGTCACTGGCTGTAACACTGGCATTGCCACTGGCTCTGGCAACACCACAGCATCTCCTCGTAGCTCCTCCTTCTCAGGTTCTCTGGGGACCTCGGCACCTGTTGGCACAACATCCTGCCTACTCTGTACATCCACCCCCCTGTCCACCACCCGTGGCCCTATTGGGGTAGGGATATGCCCAGACACCACTGGTGTACCCACTCTGATGTTGTTTCTCCAACAGACCCCACATTGACCTAAAGCATGGTCAATCTGTTCCATCAAATATGGACTCCAAAACCCATATTTCTTGGTAATCTTGCGTCTTACCTCCCCCCTAGCCACATGTGCTAATCCATGAGCTTCCTGTATTAACATGCCTAATAAATCTGAGGGTGCTACAACCAACCCCTCATGATTCCTCCATAGACCTGTGTCATCCTGACTTGCCCCCCTTGCTAGCCAAACGCTCTTGTCTAACGTAGTTACTCTACTCTGTAACATCAATAAATCCTCAAGTGTGACCATGCCCTGTAATTGCTTTTCATGTGTGACCAGAAGACCTTTACCTGCCTTGTCTGCTCCTGTAATGGCTTTGGCTGCATCCTCTGCAGCCCTGTTACCTTGTGTGACATGTGATGAGTCAGACCTGTGTGTGGCACACTTCACTATAGCTAATTCCTTTGGCTTCATCATGGCTTGTAACAGCTTCATGATCTGTGCGTGATGCTGTATAGGCGTACCATCAGTTCTCTTAAAACCCCGCCCCCTCCATACAGCTCCATTAAAATGACAAACATTATGTGCATAGGCAGAGTCGGTGTACACTGTCACTCTCCGTCCGGTTCCCAAGTTGCATGCTTCTGTGAGGGCAATCAATTCAGCCAACTGAGCCGAGCAAGGCTGAGGAACTGCCTCAGCCTGTTCTACAATAAACTTTGAATTTTGTGCTTTAACTAAGGAATACCCAGCGCACAAAGTTTCTCCTACCCCGTAACAAGACCCATCAACCCAATATTCTATATCAGCTCCCTTTAAAGGCAAAGCTTGTAGGTCTGTTCTATGCTTAATCACTCTGGCTGTCGATGGAACCTGAGCACCGGATGGCATCGTCCCCTGACAGCCGTCAGGTGTGCATTTTACTGTACAGTTCAATTGGCATAGAGCATCTCTCCCTAGCAGCCCTGTTGGCGTGTGTTCTGACACAAGTGTTGACAGAGTTGCTCTCTGTCCCTTGTACTCTAAGTCTACAAGCTCAGTTGTAGGAATCAGCTGTTTAATTCCCTCAAATCCGATTGTCTTCACATATTCTCTAGACATAGGGAGGTGCGTGGCGCCTTCAGGCTTCTTTGTCACCACCAGCTGGCACCTCCCACTCGGATCTTCCGGGCACCCCTATAGGCCAGCTGCTGGGCCTCCGTAAGGGTTCATCACTCCTGGAGCAGGTGTAGTAGGGGGCCAATATCCTCCTCCTTGGCTCCCCCCTGCGCCCCCCTGGGGCCTGTTGCAGCAGGCACAGGCTAGATGTCCATTCTGGTCGCATTGGCATGGTTCTAGCACCTCCTTCCCTGCTGCTGTCCATCCCCCTGGTGGTGGTCCTTGGCCAGGCTGTGTGTACATCTGGTATGGAACCGCTTGCACCCCTGGTGGCCCTTGTGGGTATGGATACCCCCCTTGTGGCCCCTGTGGGTAGGACTGGTAAGTAGCAGTCTGCACTCCAGGTGGCTGTTGCTGTGGGGCTAAAGCCTGCACTCCCTCTATGTTCCTCTCGCTTTCAGTCAATTGCAAATGAGTCAATATTCTGAGGGATTCTTCATCTCGTGCCTTCTGTATCTGAATGTTCTTTCGATATAACTCAACTTGATGAGCTACGTGGTCTATATAAACAGCTTTGTTCATGTGTCGTAGCCCCACCACTTCTGCTAGCTTATCCTTAACTGGGGTAGGAAGCCCTTCTTGTATTTTTTCCCTGATTATGGATTTTTCTAAGGGGTTATCTTCAGCGTCTTTCCCTGTCACACTTCTCCATTGAGAGTGCATACGGGCAACATAACCCCTAGGATTCTCATCCCCCCCCAGTGGCTTCACAATGATATTGTCTGGGTGAATGTGAGTAGGGTAGGTCTCTCTGATTGCTTTCCACAGCCTGCCTCTGTTTGCTGCGAAGAGCTCTGGATCATAAACTGATGTATTGATATATCTATGAAGTCCTGCCTTCATCAATATTTCCTGCATTGTATCCAATCCTGCAATAAAAGCTAAGAGTCTTTTCAGGTCTCCCATCGCGGCCTGCGTTCCTGTCAGTATCACGTCGACCTCTCGCGTCCACGAATGTCCTCCCTCTTGAAGAACTGGGAGTTTCTCGATCACTTCAGACAAATCTGTATGATGCCACGGATGATATTCCATCTTGTTACCCCGAATCAGCACTGGACAGTTCTTTAATGTATTTGATGACATTCGGTGACAATCTCCCTCTTTCTCCGGGCGTCTTCTCCCACCCTTCCTTTCGGCTGTGGCTATCATCTTCCTGACCTGCGCGTTGTAGCCTCCATCTGCATTGTCGTCATCACTTGAGTCTGCACTGCCATCTTCGCTGTCATCTTCCTCGTCACTCCTGTCGTCCCCTTTTCCCCTTGGCTCCTTCTTCTTCTTCTGGGAATGATCCTCCAGTGCCTTAGCATATGGAGGGGGACTGGGGGCAGAACACAGGTCTAGGGATGAAATGTTCAGTTTCTGTTCCAGTGTCCTGGCCAATTCTTTTTTCTTTTCCGGTTCCATCTGAGCTATTTTCTGTCCCTCTACCTTAAATAGATCTAAAATAGCTAACTCTAACTTGCGTTTCTCTGATCTAATCTTTCCTCTTTGATGTGCTTTGTGCCCATTGATAAGTATTTCCAATGTTGCAATTAATTGTAAATTAATGCTGCCCTCTTTCGGCCACGGCTGTTCAATGTATGCCCAACGGCTATTCCATTTCGTTGACATTTTGCTAATTTCCCTAACAAGAGGATTCATTTTTTCCACTATAGCCATAGGGGATAACGTAGCCAACATTCCACGATGTTCACTAATATCTTTTAACAGCTTCGTAGAATTTGACCCCATTCTACTTGTTCAATATGCTGACAATATTCTATATTAGATAAGGTGTACGCTTCTTACAACCCACCTTATTTTGTCTTGTTTGCTAAACAAATGCTAGTCCAATATAACTGTATTAACCATCCCCACAAAAACCCTGCAACTTCAGAATAACAGACTTGCCTCTTGTGTATGTCAGTGCAGTATTAACTTAAATCTAATAGCTGTGTAAGTACTTTATACTTAAATGTGTTTCCTAATTGTTTATGAATGTGTCACTTAATTACTCATTCAATACTAATTACAGTTCTGGTCAACACAATTATTAAATCACAAAAGCTGGTCACACCTAAGTATTCACTGATCCACAAAAACCCTTTTACTGCTCAACTATCAAATATGTACTATTCTGCTATTCCTTAATCAAACACTGTGGAAATGACCTAACTAAAATAAAAGATGTAAATTACAAATATTAATTATAACCTGTAAAGAAATCGACTTGTTATTTGGAAAAGAATGAATGATTAGTTAGAATTATTCATTGACACTTCATTGATGTAAACCTGTAAAGTCAATTAGCTATTATCAACATATCATTAGATTGTCACAAAACAATTGATCAAAGTTTTGTGAAAACAGAGAAATAAAATGATCTGAATAATTAATTCAATCAATTTGTAATTAATTAAATTAATTAAATTAATGTAATACATTACAATCATTTATAACCATCTATTTATTAATGTATCGGACTGTTTCATCGACCTCAGCTGTATCTCCCTGAGGATTTAGTGTTTTAAAATGTATTGTCGTATTTCGTCCAGCAGGCGGCGCCAAGTAACCGACTTGCGTATCGATTGCGCATGCGCCAGCGCCTCCGTGTAAAAATGGAGTAGGGGAAGGAGGGGCTAGTCTTTGTCCTTCTGGGGGAAAAACCCGCTGTGGACTCCCAGATCAATCTTTACAACATAACATTGCTTAAACTTTAAACTACTTTAAAATACCCCGATGATCAATTCACTATCTTTCTATCTTTGAATCACTACAATCTATGTAATGCAACAATCACACGCAACGTGTCTGTATGTTTGAACAACAGGAGAAGAAGGAGGAGAGGGAGGGGCTAGTCTTTGTCCTTCTCTGTGGGGAAACCCCCGCGTGTTTGTAGCCTGCTTTAAAACAATCTCTTTAACACAACTTGTTTTCATAAACGATTACTTTTCACGACACCGCAATATCAAGATTATTTTTCAATCCAGTTTAACTATTATTTATCTCATTCAAATATTCTACGTTCACGTTTCCCTCATAAAGATGGCCTCTGTGTGTGTCCTTTCTCAAGGACAAAGAAAAATGGCGTCTAAGAATAGACTCTCTGACACACTGCAAATGGCGTCTAAATGCAAATGGCGTCTAAACTCCGCTGAAAGTACACTGCAAATGGCCGCTTACACAATGGCGTCCTTCCAAACAGACAAAAGAGCCTCACATGTTCTCCACTGCTACAATATAAAACAGACTACCGAGTCCACCCACACTCCAACACATAAACACAACCTCACCGAATTTTACACAGACACACACGATATTCCAATACCGTACAAACAAACCTTACCATCAAACACTATATTTTACAAAAAACGGGCTTCCAAGTCCGGCTCTCACCACCCACCCATCAAAGATTATGAAAAGTTTGCTTCTATTCCAACAAGATTACCGTTACACAGATTCTTTTGACTATAACTTATCTGAGATTTACAGTTTATTTTAAACACACCAATCGACTAGAGAGAGATCTCTGCAGAAAATCTACCTTCTTCGTTAGATTAAAATTTGCAAAATACTGTAAATTAAGTTATATTATCTCCTGGCTGGCTCGCCATTACTGTCGTGTATTCTTATTGATTATGAATCAAAGAACAGTTAGTTTAAGACAATTTAATCAGTTACAGGCAGATTCATACATTACATGCGTTCTCCATGGACCTCGGGTGGGAAGAGAGCGCTCTCTGTGTCTCTCTCCCCGTTCCCCTCCAGAGGGGAGGGGCCAGCGTGCATGTGTGTCCCTGCCCAACCCCCAAAGGTCTCTGTTGGTCATCTGGTTGCCATAGAACCCTCACCGTTAGAGGGCATCATGTCCCCGCATGCCCTGGTATGTGTGTGTGTTCAAAACATACTACATATTCATACATAGATCATACATACTACAGAAATATACGACAGTGTCAGAGTAAATTGAGCTAGAACATTATAAAACATCTCAAATTCAGTCTCCGCCTAAAAAAACAACAGCTTTTACAGTGAATATCACCTTGGAAACCTGATGAATAAGCCAAAATCATCTAGGAATCAGTACTCCAGGGTCTTATTAGTACTTGTGCCAAAGTCGATGCTAGTAATGTGAGCAAATGCAACTTTGTACCTGTTTTAGTACAGGTATGTTTAGGCGGACACCTATATGTTTAGGCTATTTGGAGATATGTTGGCACCATCTTTGACCTTTGACCTTTCTCATGTATCAGATTTATTTTCTTTTTTGGGGGGGGGGGGGGGGGGGGACATGACACATGAAACCGGACATGACACATTCTCCAGTTGGAGAAAACTGGATGTGACTTAGGCCGTGTTTACCGTCTCGGGGAAAAAATGGTGGCATCGTATAGCATGCAAATTTGTGAAAAAAAATTGATATCGATGAAGAGAATTGATCGAGGTAAACTCTTTATATCACTTCGGATCCACCTGTGGGTCCGTTGGCTCCTATGAGGTTAAAACACATTGATACACAATAACAATAGCAGAAAAGCAATACATTCACTTGGTTTTGCATACATTAGTCCCCATGACCATCAAAGTGAGTTTTGATGTGTTTCTTGAAGTAAAACATATATTATTTTTAAAAAATATTTTTGCTGGGTCTCGCGACTCGCGAGGATATTACAAAGAAAGCTTGTTGAGAAAGCATTCTTGCACCGGCAGCAGTAGAGTGTGTGTGTGTGGGGGGAGAACCCAGCCGCGATCACCATCCTGCCTGACAGTGTGCGTGGGCTGGGCGCGCGCGCACGTCTCATTGCGAAACTCTGAGGGCATCCCTCCCACGGGGTTGGTGTCTGTCTCGATTATGAATGGATTCATTTAAACCGATAGAACCTCCTCGGTATATAACGGCATGCGCACCGGATTCCGCCCCCGGGAAATCCCCGCCTCATTAACTCCGAGTCAAAGCCTGAGACGGAGATGATCCGTCTCCACCTTCGCCCCCGGTGCTGTTTACCTGCCAAGACCACCTCTGCTGCAACGGGCGGAAGTGATGGACGAGAGAGAGGGTCGGGTTCTTTTCCCAGCCCACGTGTCATTATAGGCGTTTTTTTATGTGGACCACCAAACATATAATTAACGACCCCTGGTATTGTAGGAGCCGTTTGGAGTGCCCAGCAAATCAAACCAACGCAGTGCACTCATAGACCTCATAGACCTATCCTCTGACTGCAGGATGATCAATGGTGGCCTTGTGAAATGAAGTGCTGAACACCGACAATATTTACTGCCCACGCGGGCTGCTGGCTCTGGCTACCACAATCTTTCTATCATCTGGGCTAGGCTATATAATATAGCAGCATGTAGCCTATTTGAAATTATGTTACTCATCATGACCACCAAATTCTGGTTCTTCAGCACCACTTCGCTCTGACTTTCAGCACCACGGACAGCGACCAGGCTGCTGCCCTCAGGGGTCACAGTACAACACCGTCAATTATGAACACAGTCACACAAAGGCAGCTATGATTAGGCTCTAAGTGCAATGCAATCTGAAGGGAAATGCTCTGATGATTGGAGGAGAGGCCCATAGGCTTAATAACATAGAAAAACACCAAAGTGCTGCCTGGCTGCTGCTGAATAGCTAGAAAGAAAGTCATAGCCTCAAAGTATGAATGAAGAAGGAAAGGGGGAAAGACCAGTACATCAGACTGACGATGCACAATAGGAGTGATAAAAAGCAAAGAGAAGATAAGCGAAAGTGAAAAATAGGAATGTACAGCTTTAAGCTATAAATGTTCTCGGTCCGACAGCCACGCCAGCCTGCGGTGCTTTTTGTGAATGGGGCTGCGCCGGGGCATGCAGGCTGATGCAGCGACTAGAGAGGAATTCCCCTTCTGAATACAAAACGACAGAACGAGCTGTCTGCTAACTCTGCCTGCACGAGCTGTCTGCTAACTCTGCCTGCACGAGCTGTCTGCTAACTCTGCCTGCACGACGCCGCGGATGAAAGGAAAGCAGACAAATAACGACAAATGTCACACATAGGCCTATAGTATATACCCTACCTTTAGTACTGTATAAACAACTTGACACGTAACTGTCAATGGCATTTGAATTCTAAGCTTCTAAATATGAGTCATGCAAGCCCATCTAGAGCATTCTTCTATTCACGATAAAATATACTGGAAATATAATTGTAATAGTAGTTCTTGGCATATGCGATTTGTTACCAAGATCATATATTATAGCATTCAGTGCTTTGAGCTGTGGGTAGGTAACTGATCGCATGCGAAATGCGACAGATCTCCCAGCTGGTATGACGAAGCAGTGGTGTAGCCTATTGTTTTTGTCGCCTGTGGCCGACCAGCCTGGTCTCACACGACAGACTCTTTTGCTCTTTTGCTCCCACATCCCCGCCGCAGCCGAGCGGAGTGCATGTGTCCCCCCGCCTCCCCAGAGCTCGTGCATGTTCCCCCGCCTCCCCAGGGCTCGTGCATGTGTCCCCCCGCCTCCCCAGGGCTCGTGCATGTGTCGTCCCCCCTCCCCAGGGCTCGTGCATGTGTCCCCCCGCCTCCCCAGGGCTCGTGCATGTCTCCCCGCCTCCCCAGGGCTCGTGCATGTCTCCCCGCCTCCCCAGGGCTCGCTCCCTCCGGCCGGAACAGCTAATCAATACTGAGAGGAGAGGAGAGCCGTGGTGGTGGTGTGGGTGGGAGGAGAGGAGAGCCGTGGTGGTGTGGGTGGGAGGAGAGGAGAGCCGTGGTGGTGTGGGTGGGCGATAGAGACTCTCACACCAGCCGGATGCGGTGAGAGAAACCGTGGGTGCAAGTTATGGCAGTGTCCGTACAGCTATAAGATGGGGTTATAATGATGATCTGATAACAACAACAACAACCACAACAACAACAACAATTATAATGATAATGATAATATAGCAATACATCCAGATACTACTACTACTACTACTACTACTACTACTACTACTACTACTACTACTACTACTACTACTACTACTACTACTACTACTACTACTACTACTACTACTACTACTACTACTGATAATAGTAATAATAATAATAATAATAATCATTATCATCATCATATTTATTTTTTATCTCTTTAATGTAGTTATTGTTGTACCAACTTCAGACATTGGATTAGTACAGACATGATCTCCCTGAGTGTCGAAGTTGAATAGGCCCACAGTTAACTTGCATAGTGTACGTTTGTGCCTATTCGTTAGTGATAATACGAAATACTTGTAATCCTACTTTCAAACCACTAATCAGAAGGTTTGGTATCCAGCAGCATTGGAGAAGGTGAGTCACCTTGCAGGGAGAGGATGCTGCAAAAACACCCAGTACAATAATGATGAGTGGCATGTCTATAACGCTGAATGGTTATAAGAAAATCTGCCCTGCTGGCACCCTATTACAACGGTCATTTATCTCTCCTTAAGATAACACACACACACACACACACACACACACACTCACACACACACACACACACACACACACACACACTCACGCACACACACACACACACACACACACACACACACACACACACACACACACACACACACACACACACGAGAGAGAGAGAGAGAGAGAGAGAGAGAGAGAGAGAGAGAGAGAGAGAGAGAGAGAGAGAGAGAGAGAGAGAGAGAGAGAGAGAGACGCAGTTTCTCGTTTGCACAAACACTTCCGTGTTCAATTAAGAAGGAGGAAGAAGGCTCCCTTCATTTACAGCCCACAATGCAATTCAATTATCAGTGAATTGGATTTGATTCTACTCCGTATATACACAATGACGCTGTGACATTTGTTGAGGAAATGCTTCTTTTGTTAATGTTTTTTTAAACGTAGAAACTCAGGGAGCTCGCATATCGCTAATGAGCCTGATGCTATCCATAATCTCAGGGACGAAGGATGCAGGATGACATAATTGGCTACTTAAGTTTAGGACAACATTCCGCATGTACTCTTTTTCACATGCGCATGCTCACACACACACACACACACACACACACACACACACACACACACAAACACACACACACACACACATGGTATACCATTTCCCTATAATAACCATTACTTTCTAGATAGACCTGCGACAGCAGAGAACATGTAGTGTAATGACTTGACATTCACAGGCCCCAGGATATGTAGGCTTACTTCAGACTGGACTTGTGGCTTAATCTGGTGAGTCCAACAGTTTATTAGTGGGGAACGAGGTGATGGTAAAAAGGTATATCTCTATGTCTTGTTGTGTTGTTTAGAGAACGATATGACTGGTGTTCAAGTTGCCTAAAATGTTAACAAATAATAACAAAGATTTAAATTTCTCTTGCAGTTAATCCATTAGCCTATAGTAATATAGTATAGTAGCCAGAAACTCTATAGACGTAAATTGTTGGACTTAGCAAGTGGACTCACCTCTTTCCAGCCTCTTTCCAGAGTAAGTGAATTGTATGGAGTTTAATCTTTGGTTACTGGTAGTGTGTATTGTGATAGCTGTCTTGTTTTTACAGTCACGTCTCTTCACTACCCTGGCTCCCTGCTGGTGGAATGAGCTTCCCACGGCTGTCAGAACTGCAGAGTCACTCCCCATCTTCTGTCAGAGACTGAAGCACAGTGTTTTATCTATACAGTATAGTATAGTGGATAGTGTACATAGCCTTTATTTATGTAAACCAGCTCCTTTCCCTTCTTTTTTTTTTTCTTTTTTTTTTTTTCTTTCCTAGCACCAGGGGAGCCACCCGTCCCAAATTTCGTTTGTATGGTACCTGTACTATAGCAATGACAATAAAGACCATTCATTCATTCATTCATTCATTCATTCATTCAAGACCCACCTCTTCAGGTTACACCTTAACTGCTCCTCCTGAGACATCTACTACCCCCCAGCACCGTGTCTCCTGAGACACCTGCGTCCCCCTATTCTGTGTCTTTTAAGATTTCTACTAACCCCTTGTACTGTTTCTCCAGTGTCTAAAAAAAAAAACATTCTTTCTTCTATCATGAGACTGCCAATGGCCACTGGCCTGAGCTAGATTACTCTTCTTGCTATGACAGGTGGATTGATGATTCACTTGCTTACATCATCAAATATATTGATTGTAAGTCGCTTTGGAATAAGGCATCTGAATCTAAATGCCAAAAATGTTAATGTAATGTAAATATAGGCCTAATGTTCAATGGCTATAATTCGATATGCCACTCAAAGCAGACCGAAAAACGTTGCATGCAACAACTGGGGGTTGTAGGGGGGTGACGGGGAGTGATGCACGGTCCAGACGCAGAAGGCTGAGGACCGCATTCCTCTGTCCTGCACTCGTCTGGCAAAATGACCAACACATCACAGCTATATACAGTTATATACAGTATACAGTATGTATATATATATATATATATATATATATATATATCTGGACAAAAGAATGCAATAGATTCTGTCATGCTGTCTCATCGCCCTGAGATGAAATTCATATATTTACCGATTTGCCAATCATTTCTAGCATTAATACTTTCATCCATCAACATGTTATGTTATTAACAGTACGATTCTGTCACATCAATAGCCCCATGCATCTCTCTCTCTCTCTCTCTCTCTCTCTCTCTCTCTCTCTCTCTCTCTCTCTCTCTCTCTCTCTCTCTCTCTCTCTCTCTCTCTCTCTCTCTCTCTCTCTCTCTCTCTCTCTCTCCCCAACCCCACCAAAAAAAATACTATTTCATTCACTCAGCTTCCGTTCATTCATCAGCAGAACACTGCAGATCTGTGTTCCCCGAGCTCCAATAGTGGAACTCCGCCCACCTACTTCCGGCCAATGTAAATCTATGTAAAAGAGCAATCCTTCAAAATAAGAGCGCCCAAGTTCAACTCTATTTAGCATTTGAAAACATGGTACATAGGGATCAAGAAACCACAAACAATATGCTAATTATCTTAACAAATGTATATCAATCATAACCATATATGATATTGGTATAGTATTGACCCGGAAAGGTTTGCAATTGTTCTTATATCCCATTTACCCTGATGAATTAGTTGTCCCACAATAATGGACTTAATCTACTCTGCAACACTTCTAGAATGCATTCCAGGTGAGTTTGAGTCTAAAGTGATGTCTTAGCAAATGTTGTGCCCTATGTATGGTCGGAATAAAGAGCCATCAACATCACTTTAGACTCAAACTCATCTGATCCATATTCTAGAAGTGTTGCCGAGTAGTGGTACCAGAGATGAATTTAAATATTTGAAAAATAGTTATGTACAGTCCAGTTTATATAAACATAATAGGCATGTGTCAAATGACATGTACAGTAATTGCATCAATATGGGCATTTTAAAGATCAAAATGACAAAACATTTATTTTGAAGCTACGAAAAGGGTGAAAAGCGAAACCGGAAGTGTTGATGGAGTTAGACGGAGCTTATTGGAGCTGAAGCAACACAGATGCACTGCAGCGTGGCGATCGAAGCGAAAGAATCTTATCAATGGAGCTTGATGACGTCAATGGGAGACACTGACGTCACTGATGTGGGGAGGGGGGGCGGGCCTATAAAGACGTGGCGCTGTCCGCGGTGCTGAAAACACCCCTGGAACACCAAGCGACCGAGGGAGAACCTCCCCAAGCGACCTGAAACTACACAAACAACAGACACCTCATATTCATAAATAACATTTTAAAAACGTTTTACCTGTGATAAGAGGACACATTGAGTTGCAAACTATTCCGTTGTTGAGTTTAGAGTAAAGCTTTGCGCAGTGAGAAGGAGAGAAGCTGCGCTGGTCTCATCACGACTCCAGGTAAGTGCGAAGTTCTCATCACTTTTCTTTTTAAAAGTAAAAAAGATTGAGATGGATTGTGGCTTTAGAGGTTCAGTCTAGTAATTTAAAAAAACGACTGGAATAAGATATGTACATGTATTATGAAGTGGTTTGTTTTTTCGGGAGTTTCTTTAAATAATCTTTTTGATTATTCGTTTTAATGTTTTAATCAAACTGTAAAGCCTACTTGAAACAAACAAAGGGCTAAAGAAGGGGAAGGGTGTGGCTGTTAACTAGATGAAGGAAACAGAAATACTTTGCCACGGCTGCCTAATGACTGAGGTCATAATAATGTTGACGATGATTACCGGAGATCATTATCGTTATTATCGTCCCATCATAATCACCATTCCCATCATCAGGACCACGCCTCCTCCCGGACGGTCATTATCGGTGCTGTCATCACCAAGGCAAAGTGCCAAAAATAACCCCGGGGAATCCAAGTAAATACAAAAGTACACATATGGGACCAAGCAACTCTATTTTTAATATGCGTAAAATATGTGTTTTACGCTTGACACTTGATGCATAATATTAATAGGCTTTATTCCTAAAGTTTCATGCATTTCGGAGATTGTGGCGGTTGCAGTGTTTCTCACACTTTTAATCTTCTGAAGCTATGGGAGATTTCCCTCCTCAGATCTCCAATAAGCCCTTATGCAGTCCCTGTAGAGAAGATTATAGAGATATGTCTTCTTAGAAGCAGATTACTAATGTGCTTTGGTGGTGAGGCTACACCCAGAGTATTGCCTTGGCATTAGCAAAGAGAGAGAGAGAGAGAGAGAGAGAGAGAGAGAGAGAGAGAGAGAGAGAGAGAGAGAGAGAGAGAGAGAGAGTAAGAGACAAAGAGAGACTGCACTCCGATTACACACATCCATCTGTTTGTTATGATGGCTGAGAGATCAAACCTTGATGCTGCATGATCTGCTAAGCTCTTATATCCATTTTTCAATCTCATCTAAAGCAGCAACAGATATGCCCGTGCTTGTTGAATGTACAGTGGTCACATGATGTTGGATATGTTTGGCAGTAGGCAATTATGATTGTAGGATAATGACCATTGTTAAATGGTTCACTGGGTTTCTTGTAAGTGAGTTCATACTATTTATGGTACTTTGTTGTGGCAAAGCTCAGAGAGAGAAAGAAGAAATCTGAATTAATTGCAGTTGTTCTGCAATTACACAGGAGGCAAGTGCTGTGTATGTATGTAGCCTATGTAAAGTATCCGCTGTTACCATGGCCACAGATATATGACCTGTGGACACCTCCTTAGTTCTGACAGAGCTCTGTAAAGCGCATCACACGAGCCCTGAGGCGCATCCTCCCACCTGCACCGTTGCTGCGTGCCGGAGCGCTCTCATGCAAAGAGCGCATTACCGTACGCAGCAGCAGCACCAGCCTTTCAGCCAATCAGCCTCTAGTGAACGCAGCTCAGCTGTGATGAGCACGTTCAAAAGATTGCCGAAGCAAATAGATTAGGCACCTATTAGTGACCCTGTGAATAAGATGCATCCTATGAGACCACTGGGAAACAAACTTATTAACCCAATTTTGACAATTAATACATAATTATATATTTATATATTTTATTTTATTATATATATTTTTTATGTTAAATATCAAAAATGATGAGGACACAATGAGGTGTGATTGTGTAGACTTAGTTATGTGAGCCAAGGGAATTCCTGCTTAAGAGTGAATAGCATGAAAGCATGACTGTCCTGTCTAAAGAGAATCAGCTGGGGGCATGTTACATCTCCTCCAATGCAGTTGTTTTTCTCGTGCTGAATGTTGGCAGTGAAATGACGTTGAGAAACCATTTCTTACTGGTCAGCCATTTTAGTGCTTCCCTTTATGCTCAACTGAGGTTTTTTCATAACCTGGGCAGAAGTGCTCAAATCTATAACATGGTCCTATGAAGGTTGAAATATATTGTGTTTTCATTGTATGCTATATTGTATTGGACTTATAACATGTAGGTTTATAGCTTACTGTACGATTATGATAACCTTTCCTATTAAGGGAACCTATTCCTATAACCACCCTGCACTCCATTTTTATGTGTTTGTGTATTATATTGTCTTCATATTCATATTCAGATTATTCAATATTCATGTCGAGAACTTAACATCTGTCTTCTCTGTGCATAGCATAGACAACACAGGAACATTCAACTCACAAATCACTGGACAAAACAGCATACAATCATATACAAATACAATACAATAACAATATACAATCATATACAAATAGGCATATAACCATTTTTAAGTAATTAAAAAGCAATCCATGACAAAGTTATGTCAGGATGTGTGTAAACAGTTGTTACAAACAGAATAGGCCATAGGTAGTGATATTAAAAACTATTCCAGTTTGTCATCTATGCTAATGCCTCGTTCCTTCGCTAACATCACATCAGCATTCATGAATTCAACTTCAATGAGCGCTAATGGTGTTCCTGGCAGCGAAGCCACACACTTAAAACAACATAACTGAACCTAATAAATATACTATACTATATACTATACTACTATAAATATACTTAATGAATCACAACCCTCATATAGCAGCAGCAACAGCAGGTCACCAGGTACATATACATATACATATACATATACATACACATATGTATACATATACATATACACATATACATATACATACATATACATATACATATACATATACATACACATATACATATACATACACATATACATATACATACATATACATATATACATATACATATACATATACATATACATATACATATACACATACACATATACATATACATATACACACATATACATATACACATACATATACATATATACATATACATATACATATACATATACATTGCCCCTATGCCTGTGTATCAACTCTCTAATTATTCTACCAACACCATTAGCATTTGGTTACAATGTACCAGAGGAGGCTGGTGGAGGTAGAAATCAGAGGACAGGCTCATTGTAACGCATAGAATGGCATGATGAATGGTGTCATCACATGTGTGTTTGATGCCATTCTTTGCTCCATTCCTCCATGCCTTCCAATGAGCCCGTCCCCTGATTCCTGCCTCCACCAGCCTCCCCTGCAATGTGCATTTGTAATTGTACGTAGATGGTTGATAACACAATAGATAAGAACAGGTCAATCTGTACAGCACATCACATGCGCCCTGAGGCGTCATCCTCCCACCTGCACTGTTGCTGCGTGCCTGCCTGCGCGCTCCCATGCAAAGGGTGCGTTAACACCCGCAGCCCCAGCTCCAGCCTTTCAGACAGTTTTGTGAAAGCAGCTCAGCTGAGATGAGAAACATTCAAAAGATGCGAAGCGTCGAGATGTGTTATTAGCCTACACACAATGAATAAGGACTACAATGGCATACCAACACAATTACCTGGGATCCTGTAACAACAATTGCAATGTTATTACATTAATAAAGGGGCTTACTACTACTTAATGTTAAGTGTTACTCAGTTCCAAGTGCTTTACACTTGGTTTCGGGTCTGCTTCACTTCTTGTCAACAATGTCATACTGTAGCAGTATGTATGACGTGCTGATGCGTCCATCTGACGTGTCGTCTCTCCTTCTCTCCTTCTCTCCTTCTCTCCTTCTCTCCTTCTCTCCTTCTCTCCATCTGACGTGTCTTCTCTCCTTCTCTCCTTCTCTCCTTCTCTCCTTCTCTCCTTCTCTCCTTCTCTCCTTCTCTCCTTCTCTCCATCTGACGTGTCTTCTCTCCTTCTCTCCTTCTCTCCTTCTCTCCTTCTCTCCTTCTCTCCTTCTCTCCTTCTCTCCTTCTCTCCTTCTCTCCATCTGACGTGTCGTCTCTCCTTCTCTCCATCTGACGTGTCTTCTCTCCTTCTCTCCTTCTCTCCTTTTCTCCTTCTCTCCATCTGACGTGTCTTCTCTCCTTCCCTCCCTCCAGACGCGTCACCTTCGCCCGCCCTTCCTCATCCAGACTGCGGTCATGTGCCTCTTCCGCGATGCCTCAAGTGCTCTTACCCTGCTGGTGGTCCTGCTGGGGGCCTCGCTGCAGCTCCATCTCCAGCTCGCAGCCTCCAGTCCCATAACTGGGGAGAGGGGGGGCCTCAGTGACAGCCATGCTCTCCAACCACCCTCTCCTGGGCTAAGGGGACAGAGGGAGGTGGCCTCCTACCGACAGACACAGCCCCTAGCGGAGGGGAAGGACGAGGAAGAGGAGGAGGAAGACGAGCTGTTTAAAGACGTGGACCCCAAGACGTTAGCCGCCGTTCTCCTGGAGGCCATGAATAAACCGCAGGGGGCGAGAAGGGGGGAGGAGGGGGGAGGGGGATGGGACGAGGGGGGAGGCAAGGGGGGAGGAGGAGGAGGAGGAGAAGGGGGAGGAGGGAGCGAGAGTGACGAAGGGAGCGAACAGAGACAGGGAGAGGGACAGGGACGGGCGCGAGGAGCTGGAGCTGATGATGGCCGCCGCGGCCGTGCGGGGGAGGGAGGAGCGAGAGAGGGAGGAGGAGGAGGAGAGGAAGAAAGCAGAGGAGGAAGAGGAGAGGCTGACGGAGAAGACGACCAGCCGCACCACCAGCCAAACGGTGCCGGTGAAGAAGCCGGGAGGAGTGGGGGGGAGGGGGACCCAAGATGGGGAGATGTTGGAGAAGGAGGAGGTGGCAGCCAGGGAGGAGGAGGCGCAGCAGGCACCCGCCACCCAGGAGGAGGTGCAGCAACAAGAGGAGGAGGAGGAGGAGGAGGAGCAGCTGAGCCCGGAGGAGGTGAAAAACCTCCAGGCCATGTTGGAGGAGCTCCAGAGCTACAACACGGCCAACAAGAGAGAGAGGGAGGCGGCCCAGGGGCAGAGGGAGAGCAGGGGCTACTACAGCAAAGACACAGACCAAAGGCTCACAGACAATGAAAACAAGCTGAAGAACAAAGGCGGCTACCCACTGGCCATGTCCAAGAAGAAGCTGAAGTGGCAGGAGGAGACCCAGAAAGCGATCGACCCAAGGCCCAACATCTATAGAGGAGGGAACTTCATGGACGACTTCAACGACAACCTGGCCCGCCCGGTGGAGGACGAGGAGGAGGAGGACGAGGGGGAGGATGAGGGAGAGGAGGAGGAGGTTCTGAGCCCGGAGGAGGAGGAGGCCCGGGCCAAAGAGGAGCAAGAGGAGGTGAGGAGACAGGCCGCGGAGGCGCAGAGGGCCAAGGTGGAGGAGGAGAAGCTGGCGGACATCGCCTCGGACATGCTCCTGCAGTACATGGTCAAACAGGACGGCAGGAAGAAGTACCAGGGCCAGAACAGGAAGTCGTCCTCCCTCGGCAACAACAACAACAACGCGGCGGAGGACAAGCGCTCGGACGAGGAGGAGGAGGAGGAGGAGGAGGGTGACGACATCGACCCCCAGACCATCGACAAGCTCATCGAGATCTCCAGCAAGCTCCATCTCCCCGCCGACGATGTGGTCGACATCATCAGCGACGTGGAGAAGAAGAAGAAGAAAGACGTTGCCGAGACCCTCCCCTGGCAGCAGAGAGCCCTGCTGCTCCCCTCCAGCCCCGCCCAGGCCCTGGACCCCCGCAACCCCATGCCCAAGCAGGCTCCTGCTGCGGCCGTCAATCCCCTCAAAGCCTGGTTCAAAGACAACAAAGCGCTGGCGGCCGTCAAGCCCAGCAAGCAGCAGGACATCTGGATCAAACCCCAGAAGCCCTTTCGGACCTCCACGGGGGGTGCCTACCCCTCCTTTCCCTTCTACCAGAAGGCTTACCGGGGCTACTACCCCGTCTACTTCCCCCCTCCCAAACCCAAATCTCGCTACTACGCCAAGCCCACGCTCTCGCTCAACAGCCTGCTGGGGAACTCCATGGACTACGACTTTGACTACGCCCCCAAGAGGAGGTTCCGCCCCTGGGTCCAACCCCGGCTCAGGAAGCCTCCGGCGCTCCGACGCAACAACCTCTACTTCTCCAATTACCTCCTCCCCCCCCAGCACTCCTCCCGGACGTTCAGCCCCGTCCCCATCATGCCTAGGCCGTGGTCGTCGCCCCCCAGGGTTCAGCCTCGTCGCCGGCCAGCGTTCTATTACCCTCCTCCCCCAGCGCCTCTAGTCACCAGGGAGGAAGACTACTACCCCAGGGGTCCCATGGGGCCACAGCCAGACAGCAACGAAGACCTGGACAACTACATCCAACAGGTCTTCCTAAAACGCCCGCGGATGTTCCAGTGAGGAGAGGGAGGGAGGGAGGGAGGGAGGCAGGGAAGAAACGAGGGAGGGACAAGAGGGAAAAAAGGAGGAGAACACTGGAAAGAATTTATATATTTTTTACCGCCTTGTTTTATTTGATTTTGTGTGTGTGTGTGTGAGTGTGAGTGTGTGTGTGTGTGTGTGTGTGTGTGTCTTGGTCCCCTTATAGTCTACAGTTTGATTTGGTCAGAAAAAACACTTTGCTTTCTTTCGTTGCTAAGTGAGCAAATGGGACCTTGCAGATGGAGGAGAGAGGAGAGGGAGGAGAGAGGAGAGGGAGGGACAGGGAGTCCTCCTCCCCCACAGGGAGGACAGGAGAGACAAAGGGGCGTTGTTATGATGAACTGAGAGGGGCACGACATCATTCATATAGAAAAAAAGACATTTTCAAGGAACTCTGTATGTAAAAACTATTTTCCCCATATTATACAAATATGAGGGAGAGGACATAAACATTAAGTCACATATACCCAACATCTTCTATTGTACACTGAGACACAGTTGTCGAAAGAGTTTGAGCCAAAATGGAGCCTTACCAATGTGTATCTGTTGTTTTTTACATGTCTTTATGTTTTTTTTTTGCATTTCAGTTAAGTTATTGTTTCTAGAAAATGAAATTAGCTTAAAACATTTGAATCGTACCTTTTTCAAAACATTCACAGATGCAGAGTACCGTTCTCTAAGGAAGAACATGGAATTATTCCATTGAATACCATTGAATACCATTGAATACCATTGTCAGTACGGTGCCATACTGTATGTAAATGCAGTCCTGGACAGTCAATATTTACTAAATGTATTTCCCTTATGAGGGCATGTTCCTAGTGAGTATTCTGTTACATAACAACATAGACTTTTATTTCAACTGTCTGGTCGTCATGTATTACATTTAGTGTATATGTCTTTTTTTCTACAAAACAAAACTGAACACGTTCATACATTCCAGATATTTGTATTAAGAGACAAAGTGATTTCTAAGAAGCTGTTTAACATGCAGTGTTGATTGCCTTATGATGACATACTCCTCATTAAACTGAGGACGTTCCTTTCCTGGGGTTTGGTTTTTGCGGAAGCGATCCCTTATGACTGTATATCACATTGCCCCTCGTGGTGTCTACGTTCTGGAAATCTGTGGCTGACGCATTCCTGGACAACAACAACAACTACAACTATAAAAACAACAACAACAACAACAACAACAACAACGCCAAAGCTG
>NC_137682.1:1661375-1663875 GCF_963989245.1 Nansenia antarctica | reverse complement strand
TATTTTCTCTTTTTGACCTCCCCTCATCATCACCAGTGCTCCTTATTAACTAACAGACTGCCCCCCCCCTCCTTCCCCCCCCCCCCTCCTTATCTCATCCATCTCTCCCTCCCTCCCTCCCTCCCTCCCTCCCTCCATCTCTCTGCTGTATGGCAAGGCTAGGCTTCACTGCGCCACTGTCACAAAGGCATGGTGACTCATCCACTTACATACTCCATCTTTTTATTTTTTTCTTTCGTTTCCACTTCTTTTTTTTCTTCTCACTCCCTCCCGTCTCACTGTTTCACTCTCACACACACACAGCTTCCCAGTCTGGTTCTGCTTCTGGATTCAAACACAAACACATCAACAGGTCCACCGCATATTCATCTATACTCCAATCTACAACAGGAATGTGTTCGTTTATAGATTCAACTGGAGCGACATACAGAATAACTAAATATCTTCAGGGGAAAAAGAATATGTGCAATAGAAATGTGCAATAACTCTATTCTAAGTGCCTATTTATACATGTATATATTTTTACAGTATTATAACACCACTGACCTCATGTCTTTTAGCTTGCTTTTGTAGTTCTTTTTATTTTCTTAAGATTGTTGTCTTTATTTGCACTTGACACCACGGACCTCATTGTCTCTTAGCTTGTTTTATAACATTTTTGCTTTTTAATTGTCTAGTGTGTAATATTTGTGATGTTATGTGTGTATATGTTTGTGAATATGTTTTCTGTTTTTGCACCTTCAGAAGAACCACTACAATTTCATTGTATGGGCAACTGTACAAGGACAATAAAGTCTATTCTATTCTATAACACATTTATTACAATTATGACTTTTTTTGTCATAATCATCTCAACAAATATGAACAGAAGAGAAAAACACAAAAACACATACAAGAAGAGGGGTATGTTACTTTAAAACAGTATTTTATTTCATTATAAAATTACATTCACTTCCCCTTCCACATGGTAACCGTAGGTACGGTAGTGTCACATGCCCCCCCCCCCCCCTCCCTCATGCTGGAACCCTAATGATAAACCCCCACCGCCCCCCCACCAACACGAGTCCCTGAAAAAACTGCAACACTATCCAAAATATGACCAGATTCCAGGGCATTGTTCTTAATAAAAAGCTAAATTCAGGCTAAGAACACACACTTCTACGAAGCCGTTAAGGCTTCCTCTTGTTGCATTTATTATTCTCATTGATTTCTTCTCTTTGGAAATAGGTGGTAGATAACAAGAGGAACGGGGGAGAGTGGATCGCCTCAGTTTCCACTAGTTGATAACAAGGTGGTTTTCCTAGGCACAGATTAAGACAAATCCTGGAACCAAAGTGACACTTTCAATAGAGATTCCTTTAACTACGCTTTATAGTGCTGGTTAACCACTCACAGATTACACCATTTTCAATAGAAAACGTCAATTGATTATGCATTTTAGACTAGGAGTAGGTTTAACCTCTAATCCGGGACACCAACCCGTAGTGTAGACAGAAATAAGATGAATCTGTGTCCGAGAGACCGGCCCTGTGTGTGTGTTGGTAAAAAGAGACCGCCCCTATGTGTGTGTTGGTAAAAAGAGACCGCCCCTATGTGAGTGTTGGTAAAAAGAGACCGCCCCTATGTGTGTGTTGGTAAAAAGAGAGACCGACCCTATGCGTGTGTTGGTAAAAAGAGAACCGCCCCTATGCGTGTGTTGGTAAAAAGAGAACCGCCCCTATGCGTGTGTTGGTAAAAAGAGAACCGCCCCTATGTGTGTGTTGGTAAAAAGAGAACCGACCCTATGTGTGTGTTGGTAAAAAGAGAACCGCCCCTATGCGTGTGTTGGTAAAAAGAGAACCGCCCCTATGCGTGTGTTGGTAAAAAGAGAACCGCCCCTATGTGTGTGTTGGTAAAAAGAGAACCGCCCCTATGTGTGTGTTGGTAAAAAGAGAACCGCCCCTATGTGTGTGTTGGTAAAAAGAGAACCGACCCTATGCGTGTGTTGGTACAGGTTGGTCAACATTCTGGTTTGGTCCTCCTCTTGGTTAAGTCCTTTCCATTACATGTTCTAACATTAGCGATAGAAAACTTCACATTCTCTTCTTCTTTGTCTTCTTCTTCTTCTTCTTCATCATCTCTTCCTCCTCCTCTCTCTCTCTGCCTGCCTCCCTCCCTCTTTACCTTAGCTGAATAATCACATTTCATACAGTACAACAATCACATTAAGTACCAGAGAGCCCTTTCTTCCTTTCTTCTCAGACATGTCTCCCTTTTGTGAACAGTCTCTAAACTCTGTGACACTACTACTTGTAGAAGTAGACTTGCATCAGTACACGAGAGAGAAAGAGAGAGACAGTAACAGTCTGAAATTCATTTTGGGAGAGAATCATTCTTTAGATATACACACACACACACGCGCGCACGCGCACACACACACACACACACACACACACACAGCTATCTAGAACAGAGAACCAAAATCAAATACATCCGTTAAATTCTTAAAAGTACTTGAGGT
>NC_137682.1:1608875-1653875 GCF_963989245.1 Nansenia antarctica | reverse complement strand
GGGCGAGGGTTGTTTACAGTATAGTATGACAGAGAGAGAAAGAGAGTGAGAAAGGGAGAGATGAGAGAGAGAAATAGATAAGAGTGAGATGAGAGAGACACTGAAGGTATCTATGGGAAGGAAGTTGTGGGAGGAGGTGGGGGGGTGGGGGAGTGTTGTCAGACACAGAGGCATGTGATGAAGAGTGTAAAGGAGGCCATGTGTGTAATTATAGCCTCGTTTGGGGAGAGAAAAAGAACATTTTTAATCTCATCTGTGTCAGATACAATAACGTGATGCCGGCTGTCCTATTTCATTTTAAAACACTCAAAGGACCCACAGTGTTCACTATTCAACTTAACTTCTGTTCTTCTTCTCCTCTGTTTCCCTCATTGTGTGTGTGTGTGTGTGTGTGTGTGTGTGTGTGTGTGTGTGTGTGTGTGTGTGTGTGTGTGTGTGTGCAAGTGTGAGTGTGTGCAAGTGTGAGTGTGTGCGTGTGTGCGTGCCTGTGTGTGCGTGCGTACGTGTGCAAGTGTGAGTGTAACATAAATATTAGTAGGGCAATTAACTTGCCAATGTCAGCAAGTAGACATTTGTATAAAGAAGTTAGACTGGGGCTAACACAAACACAACATTACACTAAGCTGAGACGAGTTACATCAGTGGTTAGTTTGTTACCAACGACACAAGCGAAAGCTAGACATCGGCTAATAGTCAACGCAGTTTTAGGGACATTGGGGTTAAATACAGACAGTTAGACGAACTGTACAAACTCTACACAGTCCACACAGTTAATACACAAGCTACTGCTATACTAGTCCACTTTACTTACAGCTGTTACCGCTTTCTGCTTTCTCTCTAATCTGATAGAGAGAGGAAGAGATATAAATTGTTTTTTATGCACTTTTTTTGATACAGAAGTATAGGTTGGACACACTACTAGTGGTCAGAGCATTACCAAGTTTGAGAGATGGTAACATAGAAAGGTTAACAATGTGCCATTGTGTTGCAGGATACAGTATCATGGCATTACAATGAATGAATGAATGAATGAATGGTCTTTATTGTCATTAATATAGTACAGGTACCAAACAACGAAATTTGGGAGGGGGGGCTCCCCTGGTGCTAGGAAAAAAGACTAAAAACAAGAAGGGAAAAGAGCTGGTTTACATAAATAAAGGCTATGTACACTATCCACTATACTATGTAGAAGAAGAGGATACAGTAGCGAGAGAAGGATGAGTTGTGGCTGTGGCTGACCAGCTAACTGACAAGTTCCTCAGCAATAGAGGAAGTCTTGTCTTCGTTCATATAATAGGCTACACATTGACCATTTATACCAATGCAGATTTCAAGTTAGTACTGTAAAGTAAAAGTGCTAAAGAGTCAAGAACAACGTCAGACTTCTTTGCACAACCAGTAGCTAACAGCAGCTGGCAGGTCAGGTCACGTGACGAGCCCCTGTTGACACAGACGGACTGGGAGGAAAGTGCCACAGCCTCGGGGGAGAGGAGACGGATCACTGCTCACTGCTTCTACCAGTTACAGCCTCTGGATAGACAGGACAGATAGCTAGGACAGAGTCCTAGCCTAGGACAGCAAGGAGCGAATGAACGCTGTTAGGTCTCCAGGTATTGTTGGAACTAAGAGCATAGATCTAGATCATAGCTAGATCATAACTAGATCATGCAAGCTGCTCACATTTAGAAGAAGTTATGACTACCTGCCTGCCTGCCAAGTCTACCGAATATAATACCTGCGGCCTTGTGTCATTTAGCCAAGCAGCTAACCGGCTAACCTTCTTTACCTGGCTAGCTTAGGTAACACAGGTGACCAGCAGCTTCCACCACCTCCTCTCTGCTTCCTGTAACCAGACACCTGGCTAACCAGGAGCTAGCAGACAGAGCTAGCTTTGTGCTATCCCAACTCCTGCGCCGTTAGTTAGTACTTACCATGTTATGTCGGCGTCGTCTGAATACTAACGCAAAAGTGTACGCATGTACGCAGGTCCTTGATGTAGGTAAACGGTTTGGGTTCTAGAACGCAGCTAACGTTCTAACGTTCCATGTCTGTCGGCGGGGCTCGAGCGAGCAGACCCATCCACCTACTACAGAGAGAAGACTCCGGTGACGTCAGCGTCAGCTGTTCCCCTGCGCAGTGAACATGCGCATTGCGCATTTTGAGGCAGTTATTTTAGTCAGTGACATCAGTTACAACTGGCTCTCTAATAAATGTGACTTTTTTAACGTCAATTTTTTTTATGAATTTGTCAAATCAAATTACCTGCTTACTGTTTGTTAATTGTTAATTTCACACTCTTGGATAAAAATATAATCCATAGATTAATAGAATTCAGATATTTATAATTTATATTATATATATATATATATATATATATATTATTATATATATATAAATTTATATATAATTTAATTATTTATAATTTCATATGGTGGGTTTGTTAGCTCGGCTGTGTGAGTAGCTGTTGCCTGCCCTACTGTATGTGCGGATGTTGTTGCCATGACGAATTCGCCGGTGATGTGGTTGCCATGGAAACGGAGCAATGAAGTGATGGACAAAAGAATGTGCTCATGTAGTACAGTAAGCTTCGTCTTTTTTGTAAAGGATTTTTACAACACGTTTGTCTCCATGGTAGCAATCAATAGTGCTTATTATCCCACTTGAACCCAGTCAAGTCCAATGAGTCCATGATGAGCAGTATTACACAAAGTTGTGGTGAAAGAGTGAAACAGTGACTTCGTTGACTTCATAACTGCTCTGATAGATAGATGATCCATGTGCAATATACTGCTTACTGTGTATCTAATATACATATTGTTGTAATCATTATATGATTAATATATTATTATATCATTATATGATATATTTTAATGTTTGATATTTGTCATTTAAAGTATGTTTTATATGTTAAATGTCACTTGTAATGTATGTTTTAAATGTGGACTCCAATTAGATTTATAAGTGTTTTATATTATGCCAAATGTAAAATTGTATGATGTATGATATATTTTAATGTTTGATATTTGTAATTTAAGTATGTTTTACATGTTAAATGTTATGTGTAATGTATGTTTTAAATGTGGACCCCACTAAAAGTAGCTCATGCCTATGGGTATAGCTAATGGGGATCCTTCCAATAAATAAACAATAAATAAACATTGAAACTCCGGTTTTTAAAAATTAATACTTTTAATAAATATATAAATACTGTAAAAAATACAACTTCTTTTCAACAAGAGAACAGTTACTGAAAAATACACACAATCACAGCAGAAAAAATAAAAAAACAAACATAAATATATTTTTTCTGGTCAGCAACATTTGTCGAGTAGTCCTGTAGTTGCTCAAACATCTTGATGATCGAATGTTTAAAATGCAAATGATATGCAAATGACATCTCTAGAGTGCTTTGCTTTGGTTCAGGCGCCACATTGAAATTATTTGTTCTAAATCCATCTGTGTCTCGCTCAGCCTGGGACAGCTGTTCCAGCTGCATAATTACATGTTCTTTATCTTTTCTCTTCATATCTATTTCAGTCATCACAAACATACCTGTCACATAAAAAATATTCATATATTCATATCCCATTAGCAAATAACTGCTCAAATACACTCTCTCATCTCATCAAAATAAATGCTTTTAGGCTCTTCAGGAAAGATGCAGTTATTATATATATAGTCCTTTATGTCTTCATCATATGTCTGACTGTTCATGGTCGGTCTCAGTAGCAAGTTGATTGACAGGAGTGCCTGCCAATGGAATGATTAAAGTGTCCATGGTCATTGTGCTTCAGTCTGTATTGCCATTGGTCAGTCGCTGGTGTTCCTACGGCTGGTTGACTTGGCCAGAGAACAGCACTGTACCTATAGGAGAGAAGAGGCATAGATGTTCACATTAGAGAAAGGCAGTGCAAGGGAGGAGGAACAGAGAGACGGAATCGGCATGTTCCATGGAATCTTTATATTCCATAACAGAATCTTTATATTCCATAACAGAATCATACACTGGGCTAGTGGCCTAACATTTGAATTATTAGTTAGTCATATATGTGTCAATGCCATGAAACCATAGGCTGAAGTACTATATGCATGTGTAGTCATTTAACATTCGATGGGGGCCTATTGTACACAGTGCAACACTAGCTTCTGAGAGTAAAGTGTGGTAGACAAAAGGGACAGAGGCCAGCTGATGAGCAAGGCTAATCTTGTCCCCCAGGTTATTGTACGGAGGTGGTTGGTTCGCAAGATTATAGCACGAGCAAGTCTAACTACTCTAATGTTTGTGGAGGGCACTCACCTGTGGACCTGTGTTTGATGAGGAAGAGGAAGGGTCTGTCCAAGGTGACCTCCTCTACCGCCATGCGGGAGAACATGATGGCAGCTACAGGAGGGAAAAAAACAATACAGTCAATATCAATATAGTAAATCACTTGTGTGTGTGCGTGTGTGTGTGTGTGTGTGTGTGTGTGTGTGTGTGTGTGTGCGTGTGCGTGTGCGTGTGTGTGTGTGTGTGTTTGTGTGTGTGTGTGTGTGTGTGCATTGTTCGTACCTGTGGCAGCTGAGCCCTTGGTTCCCTCCTCATTCACCTCAATCTTGACTCTCTGCAGAACCTTGGACACACACAACCTCTCCTCCCCTGGAAGTGAAGGAAGCGGAAGCATGGGTTAGATCCTTCGTCTAAAACATCCAAATCCAAAACATCAATACTAACTCAATGTATCCGTGCAAACTCCCCGTCAAGGGCCAGTCTGCCATACTGTCTGTTACTTACTGGTGATGCGTGTGAAGTCTGCCTTGGCCAGGTTGAACAGGTCTCCTAGACCCATTCTGGACAGAGTGGACTTCAGGTCCAACTCGCTGTCGAGGGTGAACCTGGGAACAGCAGGACAGATGTCACATGTTAGACGACTCATCCAGAACCTCTTACAGGACCCAGATGTACAGTAGATGTGTAATAGTTACACCATAACAACTCTCTCTCTCACCTAGGCAGAGCCAGCTGGCGTTTCACGCTCCGTAGTTTCCACTGCTGCATGCGCTGGCTGCTCAGCTCCTTGGTGAGCACGCTCACCGGCACCTCGGGCTCGAAGGGGGACAGCAGGAGCATGCTCAGTGAGTCTCCCTCGTACGGAAGCTCGATGACGTCATAGTCCACACCCTCAGCAGTCACAAACTCACCTGTGTGGTGGAGAGGATTGATTAGTGATTAGTCTCAGTTTGAGAGTCAAAGTTTGGTCAACTTTATAGTCCCAATAGGTTGTTGTTGTAGTAAATAGTAACTTGGCATCAATATGTATAATTTTACTGTCTTTGCCCTTTTTAAAGTGCTGTATAAAATAGAATCAAATAGAATATGCTTTCCTGGTAGTTCCTGTGGGGCATTCCTGGGTTCTGGAATTCTGACTATCGAAACGATTCTAATCGTGTACTCTTTTTTAGAATTTAGAATTGTCAATCTAGAGTTCTGGAGGCTCCAGAGTTCTAACACTCTTCAGAGTTGTCATGCTGATGTGTACCCACCGTAGTTGAAGCGGTTGGTGAGCCTCATCATGGGCACAGGCACGAAGCTGCCGTTAGCACACTGGAACATCCTCTCCTGGGTCAACCTGGGGTCAAAGGGCACCTTCCACAGGCCCTGGAAATGGAGCGCGTTCAGCAGAACCAGACGAGTCTCTGCCGCCAGAGAACCAGAGGAGAGGAAGTGAGGGATGGCACCTGGAGAAGAGAGAGAGAGAGAGAAAGAGAGAGAGGAGATGGAGGAGTTAGGGAGCTGATGAGTATAATTCCTTCAATACATAATAACACGGTACTGTTATATGTACTTACATGTACACTGTTCTGTAGATATATGTCTACTTTACTGTTCTCACTGATAGGACACATGCAATCCCAAATCACAGCATTCAACATTATTGAAGGTCTACACACAATACACCCGTGCTCCATCCTGCATGTCCTGCGTCTCACCTGCGGTGTGGTCTGAGACCCAGGCGTTGATGATGTCCAAGGCCTGGTCTGGCCTGGTGAAGTCCAGCTGGTTGGGGGAGCTCTGGAAGGCCTTCATCATGCTCCTCCGGTAGCCTTTCTCCAGGCTCATCTTCCTCTCCACCATCACGCCGCTGGCCACCTCCACGCCCTCCTCGCTGGCCACGTCTCTCTGGAACAGACGCTGTAGCCTGGACATCCCTCGCTCTGCAGGGGTAGAGGAAGAGAGGAAGAGAGGAACAGAGATAGTGAGTGAGAGAATGAGTGAGAGTAGTAAATTATAGATTTTATATAGAATTCCCTCAGTGAACTAGGAAGCGTTGGAAAGTATCTGACCAAGAAGGCAGTCCTGTATGTTCTAGTCCTAAGTGTGACACTCCCATACAAGGTTATCTCTCTCCTGAACACCCAAAGCAACTTATCATGATGTTTTGCTGTTGGACGGGGATGTATTTTTGTTATGACTATCTATGTGTTAGCCTGGAGTTATGTCAAGGTTTAACTAACTCATACACTACTAAAGTCAACATACTCCACATCTGCCATCGCCACCTCAAACACTAACATGTCAATAAACTCACGTATTTAAACTCATGTAAATATATTCACAATTCTCATCAACCTGTCTTTGATCATGTACTTTGTATCAAACAAGAGTTACATCATATAAGAGTTACATCATATACAATAAACACAGCAGGTGGGGCAGGGATGATGGTTACCTTGCAGGGAGTAGCCCATCTTGGCTGTGAGGGTCTTCAGTGTGTTCCCTGCAGCTCCCAGCTGAGCCATGCCCAGCACAGCAGAGACGCCGTAGGGAGAGAAGGCCAGGTTCCTGTCTGGAGCGGCCTGCGCCGCCTCGGAGAACACACGCAGGCCGAAGTCTGTCTGCCTCTCCTGGAGGTCTTTCTCCGTCAGGGAGCAGAGCCCAGCTCCACTCAGGCCCAGGAACAACCACACGTACACGCAAAGCATCCTGGGAGAGGGAGGGGAGGAGGAGGAGGAGGAGGAGGAGGAGGAGGACAAGAGAGATGGCAGGTTAGTCAACTGATAGAGAAAAGGACTGACTGTGGGGTACTCTTGTACCATCTCCGCTCCACTGATTACATCAGATCAAAGACATGTAGATCAAAGGTCTATCAGAGATCTGTCAGATGTTTCGCTGTAGGCCTATTTGCTGTTGAGACGGAAACTGTGCACAAGGCTGTGCCGTCCAAGTTTTTAGTTTAGTTTAGTTGTTTAGTTGTTAAATTGTGAAGTCCTAAGTGCTAACTCAGCTTGCAGTAAATGGCACATTTTGTGCTCACTTGCTGTTACACTTTAATAAGCATTCCACAGCTGTTTCTTATTTTAGCAGAAAAGTCTGTTCCTTATATTAGGAACTTTCAGTTCAACAATTTCTTGTACGGAACAGTAAAGCTGGAGTTCTTGGCGGCTCCTCCGGGAGAGATAAGTAACAGATAGTTGGGGGAAAGGCCTTGGCACCGTCCTCATGGTTTCTGGTCTGTACACGTGGAGAAGACATAACAAGAGCCAGATGCCAGCCTTGGATATGCAGCTGGTGTGTGTGTGTGTGTGTGTGTGTGTGTGTGTGTGTGTGTGTGTGTGTGTGTGTGTGTGTGTGTGTGTGTGTAGTAGCTGCTTTGTAGGGTAGAGGACAGTCTGCGGACGGGGACAGACAGAGGGACAAACAGAGTGACCGGGGAAACCAGTAAACCAGACAGTGAGCGTAGTTCAGACAGTGACTGTATTGACACAGTCTGTATTGAGACCATGTCTAGTGTGTTACTGTCTATCTGTGTGACGTACTATCGTCACCGCATTAGGTTGTGAACTCCCCCTGTTCAAACACAGTGGCCTGCGAGCCCTGTTTGTCCACCTTGACTCACCTCACCTCTCCTGCCCTCAACAGCACTTTCACTGTGTGCCGACTGACCTATACTCACTGGAAAACAGCTGGCAGAATCAATACCGTCTAATTCTGTGAAACATATTCACAGAACCAACGCTGTGCTCACCGAATGTCAGTCCACCAGTCCAGAGTTCAAAACATGTTGTCTATATCAATATTATATAGTATACATATGTGTGTATATATATATATATAGTTTATATATATATATATTGACATTGATATCTTAATGATGTCATATTGAGTTCCAAAGGTAGCAGGCCTGAGTTAACAGTAACACAGACGAAGGTGTAATAATGATATCCTGAAGCAGAGCTTTGATGTTCTAGGTGTGAACAGCACTCATAATAATAATAATAATAATAATAATAATTCATTACATTTATATAGCGCTTTTCCGAGGCTCAAAGACGCTGAAATCCAACCCTAATCCAACCCTGCACAAATTCTACTGACTTTCTTCTGTCACTTTGTCCCATTACTATACTGTATGTTGTGCTCTTTCAGGTTGAAATGCTTATTATTATTATTATTGTTATTATTATTACTACTACTACTGTTATATTAACGTCTGAGTGCAGCGATGGAGGTATTCAGTATTGTATCCATTCGATGTTCCAAACACAAACAACAAACAAACTAATAACAAGTGGAAAAAGTGAGAAAAGGTTTTGACAGTAGAAGCACAATTTAAGACCTTGAGAATTTCCTCTAAAGTGTACGATCCAAATCCAGTCTTACCTTGAAGTTGAAATGTTGAGGATGTTTGAAGAGCTTGAAGGTATTTGAGAGCTTGAAGGTATTTGTGAGAGATAGAGAGTTGCTGTAACAGAAGCTCAGTGTTTCTCCTGTGAGCACCAGTTGAGTGTGAGTGTTTGAATGAGCTAGTCTACCTTATATACAGCTGCAGACATGCCCACCCCTAGGCCCCGCCCCCCAGACGGTCACACACACACACACCAAGCGGAAGCTATTACTGACAATGAGGTCATCACACACTGTCTGGACACGCTTCTCTTTTCTCTCCCCTTCACTCTCAAACACAAACACACTTACTCTCTCCATTTCTCTTTCTGTTACTCTCTCTTTCTCTCTCTCATACAGAACACACACAGCCATACACTTTCTCTTGCTTCCTCTTTCTCCTGCTCTCTCCCTCTCTCTTTCACACACACACACACACACACACACTCACACATTCACGCACCATGCACCCACGCACCCACGCACTTATGCACACACACACACACACACACACACACACACACACACACACAGACACACAGACACACAGACACACACACACACACACACACACACACACACACACACACACACACACAGACACACACACACACACACACACACACACACACACACAGACACACACACACACACACACACACACACAGACACACACACACACACACACACACACACACACACACATTTCTGGCTTCGTTTCTTTCTTGGCTTCCTCCTGGTCTTTCACCCTTCACTGACAGAAAGAAATCCCAGTTCACACATTGGCCAGTGTCCAGTCAGTATGACAGTCCACAGTTACTAAATCAGTGTCATAGGTTTACAAATAGAGTTCAGAGAATGGAGAGAATACCTCTACTACATTTACGGTAGTTTAATTTAATGCTTATGAAAGTCAAAACATTTCCATAAAATTGTGATTTTATGAATGTAGGGAGGACCTGAGAGGAAGGTGACATGTTGTGAAGACAGAGAGGCTCATCAAAATGTTCTGCTCAGATAGTTCCATTCTACCCAACTGTTATTACTGATACTTACTCACCCATCTACACTCATCCCTGCTCTCTCTCTCTCATCCCTGACCCCTGTCCTCCCTCTCTCTCCTCCCTCACCCCTGCCCTCTCTCTCTACTCACCTGTCCACATTCACCCATCAACCCTCTCTCTCTCTCTCTCTCTACCTCTCTCTGGTCACCAGTCTTACTCACCCCTTCTCTTTCTCCGTCTACTCACCCGTTCCCCACTCACCCCTCACCCCATCTCTCTCTCTCTCTCTGTTGATGGGAGGTGACACATCGGAGGATTCCTAATTTGGTTCTGAAGCCGCCAGCATTCCACGGCCCAGTACTCACAAAGCATCTGCTCGTCCTCGGAGACAGAACAGAACAGAACAGAACAGGAAGCTCAGGGGAATCAAACTTTCCAAATAAACCCCGTGGTATGAAGACCAGTCAAGCCATTGTCACTTGAAGCATTAGTAACTTTTACTCATAGTTAGATGTTAAAGCGTTAGTAACTTTTACTCATAGTTAGATGTTAAAGCGTTAGTAACTTTTACTCATAGTTAGATGATGTTGGTTAGCCAAGACCCAAGACATAAACAAACAACCTCCCACCAGGACTGTGGAAAGATAGGAGGGAGTAGGGGGAGAGAGAGAAGTGTGTGTGTGTGTGTGTGTGTGTGTGTGTGTGTGTGTGTGTGTAGTAGGAGTAAATGTGGGTGGAAACAGGCTTGTAGGTGAGAGGACGGTGTAACGGATGTGTGTGTGTGTGTGTGTATGCGTGTGTGTGTGTGTGTGGGGGCGGGGGGGGGCTTTGACATACTGAAGAGGCTGTGTGGCCTTGATACAATCTCAAAAGGAATGTGCTCGAAAAGTGTGAAATAAGGAACATGACCTGCTGCGAGCGCCCCGGCCTTGTAGAGAACCATAAACACATAACAGAGGAACTTGTTCGGTCAAGCCGGTTCTGGTATGCCTGGATGCTCTGCCTCTCTCTCTCGCTTCGCGTCGAACTCTGTTGCCATGGTAACTGTGGAGTTTGAGGCCTTCTGTAGCTTTCAGATGCCACATGGAAAAGATGGTTGTAAACTTGGGGTTCCATTTGAGTCTATGATGTCATGATGTCATTAAGGTTTAACTGTCGCTCTGTAACCTAGAGTGTTATGGTCCGTGTTTATGCTTTATGTGCTTTAGAGTGTTAAACATCAATGTCTAGTCAGCTCACATCATATGGAGAGCACATTACCTCTAAACTCTTTTTCTGCTTTTCCCAGCCAAATTAGCTGACTTCTATAAGTAATTACTTAAGACATGCACACACACACACACACACACACACACACACACACACACACACGCCAAGGACAGCTCATAATTTACGAATGCATTGTCCGATGACCTCAGTGCTTATTTTTGTAAATAAGACACATAATAATGTGACTCTTGTCTTGTCTTGTCATGTTAGTTTAATGATGCTAATAATAGCATACAGTACATATCAACAGACATGCTGTCACCCTCGCCCTCCACCCAGCCCTCTAACCCTCTTCATCTTGTAGGCTACATTCCTTATTAGGTTGTGAATGGAAACTTGGTCTGAACACCCACTCCATACGAGTATGGGAACTCACTCTGGAACACTGAGTAGTCACTGCTCTGTAACTACGGGCAACAGACCAGAAGGTACCTTCATCTGGAAAAATCCATTAAATCAAAAACACATTTTGGAAGAAAGACAAACAGCGTTTTATGCAACATTAGAAATCCCCCTTTACCACTTTCCCAGACGATAAATGATTCAACGTTTGTTTCATTTTCTACTACAATGGCGAAGGGAAACCTCTATGGATTTGTGGGAAAGGGTTAAGAAAGTAAAGCTTATTTTGCAATAAATAATTGATTACAAAAAAAAAGAAAGTAAAGCTTATTCATACCTTATGAAAGTCAAACTTATTCATACCGCAATGATGACGAATGAGTATAAAGGGGAACATCTTAAATCTTAAAACTGTCAAACATAGTATACTGTATTGACCAATCCATGGGTGTTAGTTGTTAGTAGTTACTCACACTCTCACTCACACGCACACACATACACATAGACACACAAATTAGATTCGGTGCATTTCAACACACACTACCTTGTTGTGCAACATCGCCTGGTCTGCATATTACGTCAGGTACTGTATATCTCCGGCTGACTGTTGGCCAGTGGAAACATTTCTAGATTCTATGGAATGTCTGTGATTGTCTTAGAAAGCATGAGCAAGGCTGATAGGCCACATGAATCAGATAGCTGGTAATAATCCAGTTAGCGTCAGAACAGAAGCAACCTTCAGATAAGACCCATTGAGGTTAGAATCCTTGTTTACGAGTTAGGGTTAGGGGCACCTGGCAAGACAGCCAAGCAGGGAGTAACAGGGTGTACATCAAATGTTACAATGATACAAATACCTACACAAGAGATTTAGAACTTCATTAAAAACAACTGCAGCTATCAAGAAAGATGTTTGGGTCTACTGTGCATTATAATTTATAGATTGTTACTAGGGGATGCTCTGTGGACACGGGGGAGCTGTGTGGAAGGCATAGTATTTCTAAGCAGTGGTCGCAATTTATTCAGATCAACAGACTGTCCACCCAATATAGTGTAAATGCTATTTCTTCTAAATGATCCCTGAATGGTCATAGAATGAGAACCTCGATGACTCAAGACCCCAGAGAACACTTATGTAATCTTATTATAGCTTTATAAGCTTGTGCTTATTTTGTTGTCAAGATAAACAATAGAAAATAAACATTTTCATAATTATGTATCCTAGAGATTCTGTTATTGTTGTGGTTGTGGCAACTGAACGAGGGGAAGAACAGAGGAGGTGAGAGGTTATGGCCCGGGAATGAGAAACCCACACACATCACGTCTCCTCGTCCTCCTCTCACCATCCTTTCAGCTTTTCCCCTTGTTCAGTCATCCTTCCTTCCCCTACTCCAGCCATCCCTCATCCCTCGTTCCTCATCGTAGGCGGCAGGGCTTCCCTCTCTGAGAGTTGACCTTTGTATTTCCTTCTCATTCTCTGAGTTCCTCAATCTCCACCCTTTCTCAGAAGTGTACACTTGTTGCCCACCACCAAACCCACGGACTGCTGATGGAAACGTCCTGCTAAGCTAAGTCTTGTATTGAACAAGAATCCGTTTTCTGCTCTGAGAATTATGTTTTGTACTTAGGTCCCTGCCAAATCAATTCATAATGAATAAAGGTCAAAGCATAGGATTGTTGTAAGAGACCACGGTTACCCCAGCCCTATCATTTTAAGTCTCATGTAGGGGAGTAGACAAGCGCAGGGGAGAGGGATGGTTAGAGTGGCTGGCCAGTAGCCGGAAGGTCGCTGGGTGAATCCTTGGTACCGGAGGGTTTCTGGCATCACATCCACGTGCCTTCCACGGCCAATGTGCCCTTGAGCAAGGCACTTAACCCCTTTAATACTCCAGCGGCGCTGGATTGCAGCTGACCGCGTGCTCTGACCCTCTCTCTGTGTGTGTACACAGATACAGTATGTAAAAAGAATTATGTGAGTGTATCTCGTGGTTAATGGACACTAAAAGTTGTATTGTAACGTCTGACAGTTACTGTTAACTGACCGACAATGCACTCGCAGATTATTAGGAGAAAATAAGGACCCTATGTAACGGCCATCTCAACTGCTATTGTACAGTACAGATCATGATGGTAGATGTTAAAGGAATAGATCCCTTTTTTACACCATTACAACATTACAACTTACAAATTCATTGAATACAAGAACTACACAGACATCTATCTATGTCACTCCGAATTTTAGATGTTCTAGTGGTAAGCGCACATGTTCTTACAGAGCAATAGCTTTATGGAATAGGCGACCTGCCTCTCTCAGAGGCCTACCTACCTGCCTCTCTCAGAGGCCTACCTACCTGCCTCTCTCAGAGGCCTACCTACCTGCCTCTCTCAGAGGCCTACCTACCTGCCTCTCTCAGAGGCCTACCTACCTGCCTCTCTCAGAGGCCTCCCTACCTGCCTCTCTCAGAGGCCTACCTACCTGCCTCTCTCAGAGGCCTACCTACCTGCCTCTCTCAGAGGCCTACCTACCTGCCTCTCTCAGAGGCCTACCTACCTGCCTCTCTCAGAGGCCTACCTACCTGCCTCTCTCAGAGGCCTACCTACCTGCCTCTCTCAGAGGCCTCTCTACCTGCCTCTCTCAGAGGCCTACCTACCTGCCTCTCTCAGAGGCCTACCTACCTGCCTCTCTCAGAGGCCTCCCTACCTGCCTCTCTCAGAGGCCTACCTATCTGCCTCTCTCAGAGGCCTCCCTACCTGCCTCTCTCAGAGGCCTACCTACCTGCCTCTCTCAGAGGCCTACCTACCTGCCTCTCTCAGAGGCCTACCTACCTGCCTCTCTCAGAGGCCTACCTACCTGCCTCTCTCAGAGGCCTACCTACCTGCCTCTCTCAGAGGCCTCCCTACCTGCCTCTCTCAGAGGCCTACCTACCTGCCTCTCTCAGAGGCCTACCTACCTGCCTCTCTCAGAGGCCGACCTACCTGCCTCTCTCAGAGGCCTACCTACCTGCCTCTCTCAGAGGCCTCCCTACCTGCCTCTCTCAGAGGCCTACCTACCTGCCTCTCTCAGAGGCCTACCTACCTGCCTCTCTCAGAGGCCTACCTACCTGCCTCTCTCAGAGGCCTACCTACCTGCCTCTCTCAGAGGCCTACCTACCTGCCTCTCTCAGAGGCCTACCTAGGAGAGACTTCAAGAAACACATCAAAACTCACTTTGATGGTCATGGAGACTCATTTATGCAAAACCAAGTGAATGTATTGCTTTTCTGCTATTGTTATGTACTGTGTATTAATGTGTTTTAATGCCATGTTTCAGAAGGTCTATTGACATGTACTGAAAAGTGTATGAAGTAATGAAATACTGATTTTTGTAATGTTTTAATGTAAGGACTCTTGGAAGATTAGCCATTGGCTAAAAGAGGTCCTAATAAAAACTGAAACTCAAAACTCAAACAACCATGGATGACAGTTCCCCCTGGCCCATGAACTAATTTCATGGTAAGGAATCTCTTACTATAAGGTGTAAAAAAAAACTGAACTATCCCTTTAAATCCATTATAATATTTCCATGGAAGATTACTAAACTGCTGCTTAGAGATAACACGAAAAATGAAAATGACGTTGGTGTTCCTTGACACGCACATCTCGTCTGAAACGTTTCGAGGAAGCCCAACGCTATCTGAAAACAGGAAGTGAATAACGGGGTGAAATTGTCATAGGGGAAAAAACATTTCCTGAATTGATTCCCAGAGGAGTGGACAGTGATTGGTTAGCTATGGTAAGACTATGGTGAGGCGTTACTGGTGCAAGGTCAAGGAGGGTCAGGGAGGGTCAGGGAGGTCAGGGAGAGTCAGGGAGAGCACAAGATGACTGGACCTCAACTGAGGAGGGCAACAACAGGGATGAGTGGTCAGAGTCTGTCTGAGGACCGACATGAATCAGATAGCTTGTAATCCAGTTAGCGTCAGAAGCAACTTTCAGATAAGACCCATTGAGGTTAGAATCCTTGTTTACGAGCGGCACCTGGCAAGACAGCAAAGCAGGGAGTAACTGTGTGTATGTTACGGTACATGTGGGAACACGGTACATGTGGGAAAACTAGGGTAGGGTTAGGTGCTACGTCGACTTGGTACATGCTGGCATGTCATACATGCTGGCATGGGTGGGCGGGGTGGCTTGTTGTCTTGTCTATAAAACAGACCAACAGGAGAGTTTACTTTCTTCCACTAACCCCCCCCCCCCCCCTGCCCAACCCACCCCAACAGAGGTTCTGTTGGGGTGGGTTGGGCAGGGGGGGGGGGGGGGGTAGTGGAAGATATTATACAACCTACCTGCCTAATTGTTTTCCCAGTGATAGGTATATACAGTAGTCTCATACATAAAGAATTTGACGGAACAACACACTCACTGCCTCGGGATAAAGGACTGGAAAGTTTTCAAAATGGGCAGATGCGCCGAATCACATACAGGATAACCATCTGTTACAATGTCGTCATACGTTGTCATACATACGTTTACGCTACTGTATGCAAGTTAGTGAGCCATCTGAAGGAAATGCACTTTCTCTGTATCTCGTTCAAAAAGTGAGGCATTCAGAAGTGCCAGTAGAGAGCGTCAGAGATGACGGTGCCTTGCATGGTAGCTTGTCGCCATTGGTGTGTGAAAGTGTGTGTGAATGGGTGAACGAGAGGCCGTTGTAAAGCGCTTTGGAATAAGGCGCTATATAGTAAGTCAGTCCATTTAAGTCAGTCCATTTGATACCAACTTTGAAAGTTAAAACCCTAATTAGGCTTCACACACTTTGTGTCACAATTGGCCTCTGGTTGGCATTCCAGATGTTGCCTTGTCTATAAACACAAACCAACATGAGAGGTTACGTAATACCTCTGTGTTGACTGTATGACTCCTGGAGAGTATGTGGAAAGAACATCTCAATGGTTATTCCACAGCTGGCACTACCTCTGGACATGATTAGGGTGAAGATGAGGAAAAAAAAGTCCTGTTGGTGGCTGGCCTGTGTGAGCCTGCGTGTGGCTGTGGTGGTGATGGGAGAGGCTGTGGTGACTTATAGTACCACAGAATGTACGGATACAAATCCGGTAACAGGCGCAAACACATACTATATTAACACACACACACACACACACACACACACACACACACAGACACGCACACACACACACACACACATACACACACACACACACACACAGACACGCACACACACACAAGAAGTCACCACACCCAGACTGTTACATAAGCATCTCAATATCAAGCCTAAACCTGACAAACACCTGACACACACCTTGGCAATGGTGTGGCATGACACACCTGTGTACAACAGTGGCCCTGGGCAGAGCAGGACAGGTAAGGGGGCAGGAGCACAGGAACCCTGGTCTGGAACCTCTGGGGTGACTAAGCTCACCCACCAGATTAGACCAGACCCAGCCCAGGCTTGTCTGGCTGTGGTTCTGAAGATCAAACGATACAATGGAAGTCTGGTACAGTAACAGGCTTACTGGCACTCATGGTAAACACCACAGCACGACCTTCCTAGAACGGTAGACACAACAGGAAGTTAGAAACTCAACAGGAAAAGGGAAATTCTCCTGTTGGTTTGTGTTTCTAGATCAGACCCACTGCAGAGGAGATGTCCTGCTAAGCTAAGCTAGCAGTTTCAGGTCAGAGATCTTTCTTGACCAATCGTGAGCTTAGAATGATAAGGTTCTATCTCCGTTTAGGGTAGTTCAGAGATATTGAGTGTCAAAGTTTTTACATTCCATTATGTTTTGTGAGATGGAACCATAGTATTTTATTAATTACTAACTCAAAAATGTCAACATTTTTAAAATAACACCACACAGGCATTAATAAACACCTAATGGATCGTATTATGTAAAAAACTAAATTTTGATAAAAATGGAGATAGAACCTTATAATTCTAACGTCACGAAATGACAGTGAAAGTGAGGGAAATTAGTTGAAATCAATGATCTATATACAGTACCATATACAGTATATCAGTGATTTTGTTGTGTTATACGCTCACATGTTGTTGTGGTATACGCTCAATTTAATCCAAAAAGAAAATCTGCATCAATCCACACACAAAACCCCATAATGACAAAGTGAAAACAAGTTTTTAGACATTTCTGCAAATGTATTCAAATTGAAACACAGAAATACCTCACGTGCATAAGTCTTCACACCCTTTGCTATGACTCTCTTAAAATCAGCTAAAAAAGCAAAAATGTCATCAACAAATCACTCAACAAGTTGAATTGAGTCCATCTTAAGGCAAGGATAATCGTTGTAATGTAATTCTGGAATCAATATCTTTGTTTTTATAGGGTCTCTGATTTGCATAGGAATCAGTTACACGCTGTGTGGATCAGGTTGTCATTATAAATGGAACAATTGGAGAGGAACAAAATTGCTCAGGAATGCGACCCTGAGGCCTGGGGAGACTTACACACATCTACACAGTTGAATGGTGGAGAGGAAAAAGCACAACGATGGAACAACATCATCTCAGTCACTCTACAAAATTGGTCTATAACCAAGTGTCCAAAAGAGAATCCACCACATGCAATGCAGTTTCTGCACCATCTCTCATGTGAAGAATAGTGGTAGAAGCATCAAGTTATGGGTCTGTTTGTCACTGGCAGGACTGAGGAGTTTGTCAGGATCAAGAGAAAAGTATGGTAGTGACATCCTAATCTACACAGTGTGTAACTGATTCCTATGCAAATCAGAGACCCTATAAAAACAAAGATATTGATTCTAAAATTACATTAACGATTATCCTTGCATTAAGATGAACTCAATTCAACTTATTGAGTGACTTGTTGATGACATTTTTGCTTTTTAGCTGATTTTAAGAGTGTCATAGCAAAGGGTGTGAAGACTTATGCACGTGAGGTATTTCTGTGTTTCAATTTGCAGAAATTTCTAAAAAAACTTGTTTTGACTTTGTCATTATGGGGTATTGTGTGTGGATTGATGTCAAATTGTAATTTAATCAATTTTAAATTGAGTCTATAACACAACAAAAAGTGGAAAAAGTGACGGGGTGTGTTGATTGCTGAATTGTCCATTCCAGGCAAAACCAATATTTCTATTCAACCTCAATGAAGTATATCCTCCAAACCAACTCTCATGATCTAATCCACCTTCCACTCTCAACTCAATCTGCTATATCGAAATACAAAAAAAAAGATCCAGATAAAACCAGATCAGATGTTTGGAAGTGCTAACTAGACCCTTGGGTGTTTTCTGGCCATGTGTTCCTGCAGGAGTCTGTCTGCCTGTTGCGTGTGATTCATTGTCCCTCTGACACTGCTGACTCACTGCACGAACACACGGCCACCACACATGTATTTGTCCAGGCAGACGGCCATCGCTCATCGTCCTGATAAGGGTTTGCCAATCTCTGTCTGGACGTCTAGGAGCAAACAGAAGTCAGCCTGAGAAGGAGACAAAGCAAAACAAATGTCCCTACCCAACGACGAAGTATGTCATTGCCCTTTGACCTAGTAGGTTCCCCTGGCAACCAGCCAAGATCAACAGGGGTGGTGTTGAGTTGGAACTGGAACAAAAATATCTCTCTTCAACTGGCCAGCCCCTATGGGCAACAACCCATTCCCAAAAACCAACCTCACACATTCCAGTGAGTCACTGCTCGCACCTCTGTGTGAAAACATGTCCCTCCAACCTCAGCAGCCCTCAGCAGAGTCTGGTGGCTCCGACACATTTCCCGCCAGTCATGCCGATTCATTAGAAACAATCACAACCTGTCAACTGTCCAAAACAAGCAAAAACACGACTTCTAGAATGTTCCCCTCACCCTTGGGCTCCCAAATTAGCCTACTCTTTTACAGCCAAACAAGCCCATTACAGTAAACTGAGTCAGGAAAAAAGACCCGGATTCTGCCATTAGCACCACACTACTACACTACTCCCTTTTACAATCTCTCCGTTTTGTGAGTGAGGGATGGGTTCCGTGACCCACCCGCCCCACTGCCATGAACTGTACTGAGCATGATCGTCCCGCTGGGTCTCAACTTGTCATGACGGAAAAAACATACACACTGGAGAGTGTGGTTTATTGGTTTGAGGATAGGTTGGGGATGGCGCGGGTGGGTGTTACTGAAGTGCTGCATCAGTTTTTCCGCCCCTCCTCAGCACTGAAGAGCTCCCTGGACCTGGGCTGGCCTGGGGACTGGGGGTTTGGGTGTGTGTGCATGTGTGCATGCATGTGTGTGTGTGGGTGGGGGTGTTTCTGTGTGTGACTCAGAGCGGCGGTGGTGGTGGTGGTGGTTTGGGTCTGTGTCAGAACAGAGGAGTTACCTATCACCCTGCTGGGACCTGGGGCCTCTGACCACAGCAGCCTCTCTGGAGCCTGACCCTGATCACAGCAGCCTCTCCCTAGACCCTGACCACAGAGCACAGTGTCCACCTAGCCACCATCTTCCATCCCCCAGCCTCCAAGCTCCAGCCTCCAAGCTCCATCTCCCAGCCTCCATCCCCCAGCCTCTAGCCTCCATCCCCCAGCCTCTAGGCCCAAGCCCCCAGCCTCCATCCTCCATCTCCCAGCCTCCAGCCCCCAGCCTCTAGGCCCAAGCCCCCAGCCTCCATCCTCCATCTCCCAGCCTCCATCCTCCATCCCCCAGCCTCTAGGCCCAAGCCCCCAGCCTCCATCCTCCATCTCCCAGCCTCCATCCTCCATCCTCCATCCCCTATCCTCTAGGCCCAAGCCCCAAGCCCCCAGCCTCCAGCTCCCAGCCTTCAGCCTCCAGCCTCCATCCCCTAGCGTCCCTAGACTTATCTGAATTCTGTTACTGTATACTCTATCAATCATATGACCAAAAACAGCATAAGCACTGACTACATTTAGAAATAAAGTGGTGAGGGGCGCTTAGGTGGCGTAGCGGACCATGTGTTGACCATGTGACCGCAGGGTTCCCGGGGACATATCCTGCATGTCATCCCTCCTCTCTCTCTCACCCATCCTTCCTGTCAAATCTCTACTATCTCTGTCACAATAAAAATGAAAAATATGAGTGGGACTGCCCCACTCAGAAAAAAAAAAGAAAGAATAAAGTGGTGCATTCCCAGAAACAACATGAACGCTCATGTTTCTGGTGGTGAGCAATCTAACACACAACACGCTGATGCTCTCCAAAAGATAAAGTGTGCGTGCGTGTGTGTGCGTGTGTGCGTGCATATGTGTGTTGGCCTCTACGTGTGACATAACCACAGGAGACCGCTTATTATGAAATGAGACTTGGCTGCGCTGCTGCTGCATTCATCACCGACGACGACGATGGCATCAAGATTTAAATGGAGGCTCTTAAAAACACCTGCAATGACTCACCACCGGATGCAATTACCGACCAATTTCTCTCTCCATTTTTCTCTCTCTCTCTCTCTCTCTCTGTCTTTCTCTTTATTTCACAGCGTGAACATTTATCGCAGCTCAGTGGCCCTCTTTGTTAAACTGTGTAATTAGATTTGGTGCTGTATGAGTGTTCTTTTGTGAGGGAAAGTTCACTTCTTTCTTTTCCAATTATATCTCTGAAAATAGGCATGGTTGTTCTGCCCTGGGCGCCTCTGTTGCCCTGCTGTTCTGGCAGCTTTGATTGGGTTCACATCAGTGGAGGCTGGTGGAGGTAGAAATAGGAGGGCGGGCTCATTGTAATGCATGAAATGAGGAATGGTATCAAACACGTGTTTCACATACATTGGCATACGTTGGCATTTTAAATTCATGAATATGAAGAGAACAGAAGATGACAATGAAAGCCTGAGTGGTCTATCAGTGGTGTTGTAGAAGAGAGGAGTAGTAGGGTGGTTGGAGCGACAGTAGAGACAGTGACGGTGTGTAGCAGAGTTGGTTTGGGAGAGCAGAAGCTTCTAGACGCAGAAGTCGTAGGACGGGCTCATTGTAATGCATGGAACGGTATCAGGCACATATTTAGTGTGCAATACTGTTCCTTATTGCATTCCATGTATTACAACGAGCTCCTCCTCTACATTTTACATTTTACATGTTTGGCATTTAGCAGACGCCTTATTCCAAAGCGACTTACAATCAATACATTTGAATACTAAGCAAGTGAATCATCAATCCACCAGTCGTAGCAGGAAGAGTAATCCAGCTCAGGCCCCCAGGGGCCATTGATAGAAGGAAAAACCTTCTTCTGTCACCTTCTTCTAAACCTTGGAAGATGGGTAGTGACTCTGACAGTTCTGACAGCCGTGGGAAAAACACCATGAAGATTTCTACCTCCCACAGCCTGCCCTGGTTTGGAACCGCCCTCGTGTGATGAGTAACCTTGCCTGAGATCAGGCTAACTAACACCATCCTCAGACCATGAAGATGTCCTCTTGGTCTAATGGTCAATATCTGTTTGGTCAAGACCTTTGGTGACCAGGGTTTGATCCCCACGGGTTACAATCTCCCAAGACTCAGACACATCGCCTGCATAGTTAGAACAGTTAGACAGCAGGTTTAAGTCAACATAGCAGATAGTAAGTCAACAATGCCCTCATACAGCTCTTACAGAAGTCATGGTAGTGTCCTCACACACACACACACACACACACACACACACACACACACACACACACAATGTTAAACAGATGGAGGAAAGTCATCGAGAATGTGAAAGTCATCCCCTGGACCGTCTTAGAAGCATGACTCATAAGAAACCCCAATTATTCATGGAGTTCTGTGGATTGCTTTGAACCGTGTGAATATGGTCTTTTGTCAAAGAGAGATATGAGAAGGGAGAGAAAGCAGGGGGCAAAGATGGAGGGAGAAAGACACACATGGAGAAGTGGAATGAGATGGGATGAGAAAAGAGGAGAACATTTTTATTTGCGAATGTGTAGGTCAGAGGTCAGTCGGGGAGAGAGGAGTCAGCGTTACTATTAATATCTTTCCAAGGGCGACATTGTCTTTGACAAGTCTTCTCTGGGACAGATTAGTCTATTCTCTGAGTCACTGTGGACTATAGAAAGCCTTGGGGGTATCCCAGTGTGCGTAGTACAACCAGTATGTCACCATAATATCTACACTTTTGGGCAAAAATAATACCCACAGGAAATGACATTGTGGCCAGTTTGAAATAGGAAGACCTTGCACCCGGCAGATTAGAGACATATGTTCTGACACAAGCTGTAAAGCACAAAAACATACACAGACAAACACACACAGACAAACATTTTAAAGACTTTATTTATGTCCACATACATGTACAATATCTAAAGGACATAAATACTATCAGTGCATTTTAGTAGAAACAGTTAGTTACAATAGTGCTGAGCCAACAACCAGTTATGCTACACACAGGATGTTATTCACACCAGATGATACCAGTGGGTTGACAGATACAGTATCAATACTGTACAACAGACAGTATCCAGCTCATGGGTACAAGAAGCACCGCCTTCTCCATATTGAGCGGCTACCAATAACAGCAGATACTGAGCAATACTTTGCTAACTGTTTGGCACACACACACACACATCTGGAATCTAATCTTTCCCAACTCTTCCCAGCAATGTATGACTTAATACCCAGCAGGAGTCATTTATTATTGTCAACAACAATCAGTAGGACGTTTCACTACATCTACACAGAATGGAAAATGGCATATTATTTCATTCCAAATACTGCGTAAGGATTGTCTGTGAGCCACATCACTAATGTGTCCAAAATCCGTACAATGTACAATCACAACTCAACTGTATTCTGTTCTTTCTCTACTTAATGACTTGGTAGGATTTCATTTCAGATAAACATTATATATATTTATTCCTGATTATGGCGTCGAGAATAACGCTGTGCTCCGGGATCCTGAACAACATTGCTTCATTTATTGTTTTTAATTGTGTTTTTACCCTGTAATGTAGTCAGCTATATAAGATATGACAGAGAGTCACTTTTGAACATAAAAGACTCAGTTATTACTTACATCAAAAACAGTTTTTTCACAGTTTTTTCACTGAAGTGGTCTCCACGAAAACAGTCTGAGTGTTCCCAAACCGGAAACCATGGATCAAGTCCAGACAGTGGTCCAGACAGTGCTAACCGCGAGAAGGACGGCATTCAAATCTGGAGATACTGTACATTGGAAATTAAAGCTGCTTGCTATGACCTCCGTAGAGTTACCAAGGCAGCCAAAAGGGATTACAGCAAAGAAATGACAGGAGTCACAGGTACACCGAAAGGTAGGTGTCACAGGTACGCAGAAAGGTAGGAGTCACAGGTAAGCAGAAAGGTAGATGTCACAGGTAAGCAGAAAGGCAGGAGTCACAGCTACGCAGAAAGGCAGGAGTCACAGCTACGCAGAAAGGTAGGAGTCACAGGTACGCAGAAAGGTAGGAGTCACAGGTAAGCAGAAAGGTAGGAGTCACAGGTAAGCAGAAAGGTAGGAGTCACAGGTACGCAGCGATAACCCACGCAGCACGTGGAAGCGTCTACACATAACCTCAGACTTCACAGAGAGTCTCAGAGGAACAACCATCACCTCTGACTCTCTACCAGACCAGTTGAACAGCTTTGAACTGAGCCACACTAACCTCCTAGAGAGAGAGCCACACTAACCTCCTAGAGAGAGAGCCACACTAACCTCCTAGAGAGAGCCCACACCACAGACGACACAACAGGTGCCCGCAAGGCAGCCGGGTTGGATGGAACTCCAGGCCGGGTGGTTAAAGCGAGCGCAGGTGTAATGGATTTTTCACATGTATGGCAGTTCATAATGCTCTATACTGCATCTTGTATAGGATTTTTTACATGTATGTATTGTATGTATGCATGGTGTATCCATTTTCACACAGAGTGTAACAGTGGAGTGTTCCTGTGGGATTGTTGAGAGTCTGACTGTCCTGTTTGTGAACACAGAGCTGTTTGGGCCTTGTGTTCATAAACAGTTCGTTTAGGACTCTGCTGTCGGTCCCACAGGAACTTACTCCATCAGCAGACTCGTTATCAATGTTATGACTATGTTGACAGTATATTAAATGTACTATGTGAGAGTTGGGTGGCAGTCTTTTTGAAAGCTTCCCATTGTGAAGTCATTTGACTGTCCCAACTCTAGATTTAAAGCAAGTTCCTATCTTGAGTCTCGTTATTAATCCACGACACAGGACAGCTGGCTGGTGTCTTCACCACCATATTCAACTTCTCCCTCCATGGGCATAGTGCCCTCCTGCTTCAAGTCATCTGCCATCATCCCGGTACCGAAAAATGGTAAGATAACATAAGATAACATAAGATATCATGTAAGATAACATGCTAACATGCTAACATGCCTAAGTGACTGGAGCCCTGTAACTCTCACCCCCGTAGTGAGCAAATGCTTTGAGAAGATCATCAAGGTCCTGACCTGCAGGACGCTGCCTCCCTCCCTAGACCCTCACCAATTTGCCTACCAAGAAAACAGATCGATAGATGAAAAAGGCCCTATTTCTCTCAAATTGTGTTCACAAATTTGTTTAAATCTGTGTTAGGTGAGCACTTCTCCTTTGCCGAGATAATCCATCCACCTGACAGGTGTGGCGTATCCAGATGCTGATTAGACAGCATGACTATTGCACAGATGTGGTCACACAGGCTGGTCACAATAAAAGGCCACTCTAAAATGTGCCGTTTTATCACACAGCACAATGCCACAGATGTCGCAAGTTTTGAGAGAGTCCAGCGGAATGTCCAGCAGAGCTGTTGCCCGTAAATTGAATCTTAATTTCTCTACCGTAAGTCCTCGTTTTCAGAGAATTGGATTTCGAAATTGGAGACGACTTTGGAGACGGCTTATGGTAGAGAAATTAACATTCAATTCCCCGCCAACAGCTCTGGTGGACATTGCTGGAGTCAGCGTGCCAATCTCACGTGTCATTGTGTCTCCACAGCATTTCTGCACTACTGAGGCCACTGTGAAATGATCACTTTGCCAAAAGGCCACTTTATTTCCTTGTTGTTGTGGGATAACTTTTTTGTAAGCTCACTTACTTTGCTTATTATTATTGTGTTATTGTTGTGTCTTTTCCCTGTATCTGAATGCTGCAATGTCAATGTTAAGGAACCAAAGCCAAAGAATTTGACTCTTGTGTACTTGTACAGTAAGATGTAATAAAAGCGATTCTGATTCTGATTGTGATGGCGTTGATCTTGCGTGTGGGGTGTAGGCAGGGCCGGTCCTTGGCATAGGCGAACTAGGCGGTCGCCTAGGGCACCAAATGCCCCCTCCCCCTTTTTTTACATTTCAATAATTTGGTCTCTATGAATTTCATGTCTCTATGAAAATATGTCTCAGCCTGATGTCTATTTTTGTCTTGAAACCATTGTTGTCCATATTTTTACTGTTGAATGTGTGGGTGGTGATGAGGCAGTACTGGTGGCTTAATGTGGTGGTGGTGGCACCCCTAGAAAAATCATACTCTCGCCTAGGGCACCTAAATGCCTAGGACCGGCCCTGGGTGTAGGGTGTGGGGTGGTGGGTGGTGGGTGTGGGGTGTGGTTTGAGTTGGGGAAGTTGAAGCTGCTGGTGGTCGATGGCTTAGTAAGAAGTGATCTCACTGGGAGAGAGCTACATGGAAGGAATTAGAAAAATGAGTCAAATGTCCAGAAAGCATCACTTTGTGGTTTAGAAGTATTTTAGGGAAGTGTCTCCTACAGAGAGAGAGAGAGAGAGAGAGAGAGAGAGAGAGAGAGAGAGAGAGAGAGAGAGAGAGACAGAGAGAGAGAGAGGGAGAGAGAGAGAGGGAGAGAGACTGAGAGAGGGAGAGAGGGAGAGAGAGAGAGAGAGGGAGAGAGACTGAGAGAGGGAGAGAGGGAGAGAGAGAGAGAGAGAGAGAGAGAGAGAGAGAGAGAGAGAGAGAGAGAGAGAGAGAGAGAGAGGCACTTGTTCTCATCCTAGGTTTTACTTACGGTATAGTTGATTCACTCACTTAGATAAATGTATTTATTGTAAGTCGCTTTGAATAAAAGTGTCTGCTAAATTAGTCAGCTAATTAGATAATGCTGACACATAAGAAAGCAAAGGCAGTCCTACAGCAGTCTGCTAGCCGCGCGTTGAAGATGTGACTATACTGCCATCAAGTGGTACAAAGTCGCTATTGTCTTGTGTCTGCTGCGTCCAATATGAAAAAACATATTTTACATAATATTTCCGACAGTAATACATATTTTGATCAACAGCTGTTGCACAATCACGTACTTATACCCAGTTACGAAAGAGTACTTAGTAAGGCGCGAGGAGAGTGGTTGAAAAAACTGTTTAGATACAGAGTGAATAATAAATAATAATATTAAATATGTGATTATAGATGATATCGATTATTTCGATAAAACTAGTTTCGCTTTATTATATACGATATACGATTTCGAGGTAGAACTGGTAACCTAGCCGTTACTAAGCACTTTGAGCTGCAACGTTTGCAGGAAAAGTGCTATACAAATAAAGGCTGTTATTATTATTATTATTATTATTATTATTATTATTATTATTATTATTATTATTATTATTATTATTATTATTAAGATCATAATAACATGACGGCACGTAAATTCCCATGCACTCCATAGCACGCACAGGCCCCGTGGCTTAGTTGGTTAAAGCGCCTGTTTAGTAAACAGGAGATCCTGGGTTCGAATCCCAGCGGGACCTTTTGCAGTTCCATCATGTAGGAGTCACCCACACCTACCCCTACTTCAGAGTCACCATATCATGTTTCTACTAGATAGATGAATGAATGAATGAATGAACGAATGAATGGTCTTTATTGTCATTAATACAGTACAGGTACCATACAACGACATTTGGGAGGGGGGGGCTCCCCTGGTGCTAGGAAAAAAGACTAAAAACAAGAATGGAAAGGAGCTGGTTTACATAAATAAAGGCTATGTACACTATCCACTATACTATACTACTATACTATACAATAAAACACTGACACGACATGAATATTGGCTGCATTTACACCGCAGGTCGTAATGCCTAGTTCCAATTTAGTGCCTATATCCGATTTTTTGGGAACGACTGCATAGATACACTTTTTAAAATGACCCATATCGAAACCTGCGCTTACATTCGTAACACTTGAACCAACCCCACCATGTGCACATGAGGCTTTGGTTACCGAAAACGAAAGTAGACAGACAGCCGACACCAAATCTCAGTCTTACCCTGTGATTTATCAAGCTCATTTCTTCCTTGTTGTTTGCCTAAAAAACATTTCAGAGATGCAGCTGTACTAGCCGTAATAACGTGTCCAGGTAGAAGACCGATATATCTGAGATATTATCTCTGCTGCATATCTGCTGGACATCTCTGTGCACATTCCTTGTTGGGGTTTGACAGAGTTGACAGAGGGACAGAGAGACAGAGGGACTACATTCACATGATCTGACCGTGTTTCGTTTCACCTAAAAAGTTGCCGGTTAGCGCTGCGAGCAGGGTTCGAACCTGCGCGGGAAGATCCCATTGGATTTCAAGTCCAACGCCTTAACCACTCGGCCATCGCAGCTACAAGATCAAGAGCTGGAAAGTTGAGTACATCATGTATTGAATAGTTATAAAATAAGTGATGCATGAATAACATACTGCCCAAATAAGTGATCATGCACGCTCATCATTCATTCGAGTATGATATGATACGATTATTTATCCATGCTTACTCGAGTTCCCTATAGAGGAGCGTGTGTTGCCTCTGCTCCACGCTACTGGAACTGAAAGAAGCGAAGCGAATCAAGGACCCCAATTGAAATAAGCCAGTGGCTTTCTTGGGTTTTTATCCTGTTAGTTGACCTTGTATGTAATATGTACTTTCATGTACCTACTTCTGCAAATCTTCTAATAAAGTTTTCAATCAATCAAAAGCTGCGTGTCCAGGCTTAACAGGGAGACTCAACACAGAGGCACTTTCGTCGAAGATATTGTTGTGAACGAAAGCGTCCACTCGTTTCACTGCCCTCCGACAAAAGATTGTAGAGCAAATTTGCCATGAACACTTGATCTCTGCACTTTATATTTATATTAATTATTATGACTCTTGCACTATGATGTTGGGTTGCACTGTCTTGCACCTGTCCTGCTGTAAACCGTGCTCCACTGTCCCAAACCAAATTCCTAACATGTTTACATGTCATGGCAATAAAGTCTTCTGATTCTGATTCTGAGTCACATTGATCAGCTCAACAGTGTAATCAGCTGGCCTACTCACTTCTCTGAAATGCATGATTTGGATTTGTCATTTTGGATTTTTCTCTATATTATATAGTCTGTTTCTCTTTGTATCTCTTTTTTTCAGGACTCTGGCAGCCTTCGTTTTTGCTATGATGTAATATCCCATAACCTTTCATTCAGCTTCTTCCGACCTTTCTAGTTATTAGGTCCCACCAGGGCCGGCCCGAGACATACATGGCCTAAGCGCCAAAAAGCTCAAATGTCATCAACAAATCCCTCAGTAAGTTGAATTGAGTCCATCTTAAGGCGAGGATAATAGTTAATGTCATTTTGGAATCAATATGTTTGTTTTTATAGGGTCTCTGATTTGGATAGGAATCAATGACACACTGCTCAGGAATGCGACCCTGAGGCCTGGGTAGACTCACACAAATGTACAAAGTTGAATGGTGGAGAGGAAAAAGCACAACGATGGGACAACATGGTATTGCAGAGGTATTGCTGGGAGTGAGATTTGTGTTATTATTTTATCGTTTATCGTTTTATCGTTTTATGACAATGACAAGCTGGTGAAGTGCTTTCACTTTTACTTCATGTAGAATTCATGCTTGCTCACAGTTTAAAAACCGCAGAAATACAGAATTTGCTAGAAACTAGAAGACATTTAAAGGACATTTAAACGTCACTGTTAAGGCAGACACACACACAGTTTGCCATAACCTTCCAACATCTTCCTGCAATCCATAATAGTTAATGACCAAATGAATACCTCAGTCGCAATTGTGGTCTGTTTATGAATGTCACGAATCAGAGGCTGAACCCGGAAGCAGACACAGGCGCAGCAGGCAGGCGGGTAGTCAGGCGGGCAGGGGTCAGTAGGCGGGCAGGGGTCAGTAGGAGGGCAGGGGTCAGTAGGCGGGCAGGGGTCAGTAGGAGGGCAGGGGTCAGTAGGCGGGCAGGGGTCAGTAGGAGGGCAGGGGTCAGTAGGAGGGCAGGGGTCAGTAGGAGGGCAGGGGTCAGTAGGAGGGCAGGGGTCAGTAGTCAGGCAGGCTTGACTCAGCAGGCAGGGAGTCTTCAGAGGAACAGGGAGAACAAGAGTTAGATGGGTAAACGGGTAACAGGCTCACAGGCAAGGTAACAGAGCTGGTTACAGAGCTGGACGTGGTACCAAGACCAACCATCGATGACATCATCAGTTCCGACATCGATTGGCAGCAGGTGCAGGGTTTGAGTAAATCTGAGTTTTGTTCGATTGCGGGCAGGTGTGCCAACCCACGCAGGTAGAGGACACAGAGGCGGAGTTGTGACAATGAACTAGGCAGGGGCTGAGTACGTTTAACTTTATGGATGTCATAAAGTTAATAAAGGTTGTGGAAGGCACGACTTGTCGCCTTACACATTGAACCACACCCAGGTTGGGTCCCAAGTCTTCCTACCCTTCTTCCTGTGCACTTCTTCACGCCCCCACATCAATATACCAATCAAATGCTTTTAAACCCCTGTGGGGGACCATGCTTGAGTGAATAAGTGCACACTTAAGGATGCTGTATCTTTGCTGTATGTTTGTGAGGCTGGTGCCATGCTGTACGGAACACATCGTGACGTTAGAATTATAAGGTTCTATCTCCATTTTTGTCAAAATTTTGTTTTTTACATAATCTGATCCATTAGGTGTTTATTAATGCCTGTGTGGTGTTATTTTTTAAAATTTTGACATTTTTTAGTTAGTAATTCATAAAATACAAAGGTTCCATCTCACAAAACATAATGGAATGTAAAAACTTTGACGCTCAATATCTCAGAACTGCCCTAAACGGAGATAGAACCATATCATTCTAAACGGAGATATAACCTTATCATTCTAAACGGAGATAGAACCTTATAATGCTAAGCTCACGACATACCATCAACCCTGGTTGCCTGGCAACACAAAATCTGGAATCTTGAATGAGAAAAGGGCAGATAATTAGGACAGAGCAACACACAATCTCTCACACCAATAACTTGTTATCTCCCTGTTTACAGATCCCACTGACTGTGTTGACCTTCGATATTCAGACTGTTTTCCTGTGTTGCTGTTAGATACAGACAATAACAGGACCAGCCCACGGGGGAGTTACTACGGTAACATAAACACCAATAACCAAGGTTAGTGATAGACTTGTAGTGCGATACATTTTCTCATTCAGTTTTCAGAAGAATTCTGTCTAGTTCTAGAATTCTGTCTAGTTCTAGGCTAGAGATGTGTACATACATGCGTGCCTCTGGTGGATTCCATTTTAGATTAGATTCAACTTTTTTTGGTCAGTACAAGGAAATGTATTTTTTGCTCTAGGCTCAGCCATAGTCAGCGCCTCTGGAGCAATTAAGGGTTTAGTGCCTTGCTCAATGGCACAATGGCAGTGATAGACCGATATGATGCCAGCAACCCTCCAGTCACCAGCTCACATGCGGCAGGGATCGAACCAGCGACCTTTCGATTGCTAGCCGGCCTCTCTAACCTAGGGGATCGCCACCCCTTTAATTAGCAGATTAACAGTCTTGGCAGGAGATTCCTATACCTAATAATAATAATATTAATAATAATAATATTAATAATAATAATAATATAATACTAATAATAATTATATAATAATAACAATAATAATAACTTTATTTGTATAGCCCTTTACGTCAAAGTGCTTTACAATAGGTAAGCAACAATTTAAAACAACTATTTCAATTAAAAACACATAATTTCACAGCACAAATACACAAGTTATGACACATAGACAACAGAAAACAGGTGGGTCTTCAACTTGGTTTTGAACACTTCCACTGAGCACTGAGCCTGTCTGATGTCCAATGGAAGAAGGTTCCAAAGAGTTGGTGCACGGAAGGAAAACGCCCGCTTACCTCACCTGTTTTAATGACTGCTGGGATATGCAGCAGTACGTACCCAGCAATATACATGACTCCGTTAAATCACTGCTGTTAACTCACTCGTCAGGGGAGGGGGTCAAAGGTTACTTATGTAATATCTCAATCACTTTTACTGCCTGAAGAGGACATTTGTTTGTTGACGCCTTGTTACGTCTATATTGATTGTAGCCAAACCCGTTGTCTCTGTGGTTAAACAGTATATTGTGAGTCCTACAAAGTGTCTACGCATGAGTCTACAACTTCAGTACATATATTTGTATATGTAAAGATTCCTCTCATTTGTATTTTTGAGGTTTCTGTCGCATGGACCTGGAGTTCGGGTTACACCCATAGAGTCCGACTCACAGTAACACAGCCACAAGTAACACAGCCACTAGGAATGACACATGTGTCCCTTTTCTATTCGATTGCAGCAATAAAACGTATTCTTGTGTTATTAATCAGGAGTAGCTGGCCAGTTAGATGTGATTTCAGCGACCGTCCAATCACTGAACCTTATCTTACCTGCTAATCTCCGTCATCTCAAAGCCATTGTTGTGTGTGTGTCTTGGGGATATAAACTAACACTTATGAGCTACAAATTGGTGCGTAATGTGTGTTCATTAAAATAAAGTGTTGGCTTTATTGGCTATGTTTGGTTGTTGAGTATGGACTGCGGCGGGAATGTTTGACGTTTGCTTGTGTTCACTGTTTATTCATTTGCTGTTCTCTTACCACTGAACTCACTGGAGGGCAAACGGAAACAGAAGAAAAAGGAAAGGAAATATCTCACAAATGTCACACAATGATAGAACTCTATTGGTAGAGGCATAATTCTTAAAACAAAGTATATTTCGACATTGCAGTCTATATCTCACACCCAAATCTGGTCATAACTGAATCACTGATTTCCCAAATGTACCACCCACCCAACGTGATGCATGGTCTGTCGGTATTAGATGACGAGACGATGACGTGGCTTCTGGAGGGGTGTCCAGAAATATAGCCCGGGTGAGCCCCTCAACCAGGTCTCGGGGTGGTAAAAGGGTAGCCCCTCTGCCCCGAGCCTGGTGGAGTGGAGAGGAAACAACAACCCATACGCCGAAGAAGAGGAAGATACATACAGTATACATACAGGAAGATGGCAAACATTCCAGCTGGCCTATCAGAGAGCACGATGGAGCTGACTACCGGCCTTGCTTTTTTGGGGTTCTATGGTTTGATATTAGTTAATACTGTTTGTATTCTATTTATTGTGTGTATATTGTTAAGTATTGTTCTTGTTGTACAACACTTTGTGACGTGTCTATGTAAAAAGCATGATATAAATACATTTGATTGATTGATTGATTGAATGATAGATTGATGAGGAGAAAGGCATACTCATCTCCCTCTCTACCTCTCTTATATACACAATATATACAATATACACTATATGGACAAAAGTATGTGGACACAATTATCGTCTGGGGCTGTTTTCATGGTTTGGGCCCCTTAGTTCCAGTGAAGGGAAATCTTAATGTTTCAGCATGACAATGCCCCCATAATGGTCCATAATGACATGGTTTGCCGAGTTTGGTCTGGGAGAACTTGACTGGCCTGCACACAGAGAGCTCTGACCTCAACCCCATCAAACACCTTTGGGATGAATTAGAACACGACTGCGAGCCAGTCCTTCTCGTCCCAACATCAGTGCCCGACCTCATTAATGCTCTTGTGGCTGAATGGGAGCAAATCCCTGCAACCATATTCTAAAATCTAGTAGAAAGCTTTCCTAGAAGAGTGGAAGCTGTTATAGCAGCAAAGGTGGGACCAACTCCATATTAATGCCCATGGTTTTGGAATGAGAAGTTCAACAAGCACATACAGTATGGGTGTGATGTTCGGGTGTCCCAATACTCTTGTCCATATAGTGTATGTTTAAAACTCCCCCTTGCCATCATCTGTCTATCTTTCTCCCCAGTCTAAGTTAACAGAGAGGTCAAACCCAACAGCAGTCTACACTTAGGATCAATAAGAGAGGACCTCTCTTGGCCCTGGTTCACGTGTGCAAGTACTACAGAGAAAGTAGATAGAGAGTTTAGTTTAGTTTATTTATTTATTTAGCACACAAGGGATTGTGCAAGGAGGGAACTAAGCCCAGAAGGCTTGTACATAGTTCCACTCCCGTCAATATCTATGTTTCAAATAAACATCAAGGGACATTTACTGCATGTCAATAAGAGAAAAGAAACCACAAACAAAATCATATCCATCGGGCAGAAAGGTAGGATAGCACATACAAACACACAAGACAAAAACAAAAAAAACTGAAAATAGATACAAGGATAGTAAGATTAGTAAAAAAAATAAACATAGATTTCCATCTTGCCCACCTTTCAACGGGAAAAGCACTACAATATAAATGAACAGCTCATAACAAAATTTGATATTTTTTCAGTTGCTTTCTGAAAGCCGATCAAGGTGTTGATCTCAGTGGTGAGCTCAAGGTGTTCCAGATTCTCGGACCTCTATAACAAATGTTGAATTGGTGGCTAGAAGTTCGACAGAAAGGTAAGTGGAGGTCATTATTGAATCTTGTTGGAGTTACCTAGTCCATCAGATAGGAACGGTAGCATGTGAGGGAAATGATAGCAGGGGAACCACGTCTATACGACCCAGAGCCTCTACTATAAAAGCCTTATCTGCTCTGCAGGGTGGGGCCACATTGACAGGGCAAAGATTCCCACCGAGGCGTTCCTGACAGCGGGAACACTAGAGGAACTGGGCTGAACTTCTGGCTGTTCTCACAAATACGGAGTCCCCTGGGGTCATATGGTAGAATTTTTTTTTTTATGTGTGAATCCGTTCCCTCGGTTTAGTAATTCGTTCCCTCGGTTTAGTAATTCGTTAGGGTTAGGGTTAGGCCCTACGAGCCAGAACGATCGCAAGGATTAGGGTTAGGGTTAGGCCCTACGAGGGTTAGGATTTGGGTTACGGTTAGAATACTTGCGATCGTTCTGGCTCGTAGGGCCTAACCCTAACCCTAACCCTAACGAATTACTAAACCGAGGGAACGAATTATTAAATCGAGGGAACGGATTCACACATCAAATCATTTTTTTCTACCATGTGACCCCAAGGGGGCTCCGTACACAAAACAACATTGGATGGAGAAGATGTATTGTGTTTATGTAGATATCTAGTAGGCCTAATGAATACAAACCGTTCAGTCAAATGTGACTACAGCTGCCTGCGTCTTACATCAGTGCCATCCATAAGTCTTACATACAGTGCCATCCATAAGTATTGCATACAGTGCCATCCTACATACAGTGCCATCCACAAGTATTGGAAATAAAAAAGCATTTGTTCTTCTTTTAGCTCTATACTCCTATTTGAAATCAAACAATTACTATGACATTAAAGTAGAGATTCTCAGTTATAATTCAATGTTTTCAGATTGGTTTCACCATTTAGAAATTACAACCATTTTTATACATAGTTTCCATTATATTACTTTCCAAAAGTATTGGAAAAGGTGTCAGGTGTGTTCAGTCACGTCATTTGTGTAGGCATAGGAGAGCTGTTAATGTCTAGTGATTGATTCTTTGGAGTCTGCTATTGGTGTCTGTCAATATGAGGATCAAAATAGACAGCCATGGAAGCCGTTATGACTGAGGCTAACATGTCAGAAAAATTCATAGCCAAAAACGTAATAAAACCAGCAGTTTTTTTACATCATTAAAGCTCAGCAATTGCAAACTAGACCAAGGAAGACTTCTATAGTGGATGACTGAAGAATGCTTGCCATAATTAAGAGAAAGCCCAAAATAACTGTCGCACAGATCAGGGACATTCTCCAGGGGGGTAGGCGTGAACGTTTCAGAGACTACCATCTGCAGAATATGTCACCAGTCCAACTACGGAGGCTAAATCACTAGTTATCCTCAAAAAAGGATGGTCAGGTTACAGTTTGCTAAAAAGTACGGTACTTTTACATTTACAAAAAGTACCTACAAAGCCTGCAGAAGTCTGCTGGTCTTCTGGACATATAAGACAAATCTTATCATGTACCAGAGTGATTGCAAGAGGAAACAGCACTTCAATGACCTCAAACATACATCACGTTTTTTAGGGCCAAAGAGTGGACTGGCCAAGTCAATCTTCAGATTTATATCCAATTGAATATGCATTTAATTTCTTGATGATAAGATTTTCTGCAAAAAGGCCTTAAACAAATAACAACTGAAGATGCCCTGCAGTACAGGCCTGACAGAGCATCACCAGAGAATATACCCAGCATCTGGTGGGGTCAATGGATCGCAGACTTCAGGCAGTTATTACATGCAAAGGATTGTCTGCCAAACACCAGAGATGGGGGACTCGAGTCACATGACTTGAGGACTTTGAGGAATTTGAGGACTTGAGACTTGCTTGACTAACGTTGATAAAAGACTCGACTTGACTTTGACTTGGTATTAATGACTTGAGACTTGACTTAGACTTGAGATAGATGACTCGAAATTACTTGACCTTTAAAATGTATTAAATATTTTTCTAGATGTTGAGAAGTTATGTTTTATTTTTTAAACATGATTGGTGCGTAATGCGTAACCTGTTGCCTAGCAACCTACTGGACGCCGTGCGTGCGCGCAGCAAACCGGTAGAGGGAGACCAACGGACGAAACTAACAGCGATGGAGGGAGGCTGGGAGCTACACCAAGAACTGTTAAATTTGGATTCAAAGACTATGTTGTGGATGATAGTAGAAATAAAAGAACAGCAGTGTGCAAGATCTTATTAAAAAATGTGTTTTAAAATGTGAAATTAGTGATACGACCACCACAACGTCGAATTTCACCCACAAGTCCCGCAAAGACAGGTACGTGAATATGTCTAACTTAGGCTAGTCAAACGTTAGCTAGAAAGCTAATGTTAAGTTTAAGCTATGTTAGACTTGGCTTCGAATCTATTATGTATTTTATTGAGAAGGCATATTATCATTTGCAAACCGTCATAATGCCTCCATTAGCATATGTAACATGTTCAGTCTGACAGTATAGTCTCATACTGGTTCTGGGCTCATTTAGTTTGTCAGTTGTTGGTTGAACATTTTTATTTTTAGACAGACATAACATATTACCATATATACAGATTAGGCGTGTAACAATTATGAAATAATTGTCTAATGGCAATTGTTTTGAGGTGATTATACAGTTTAGGCCTTTTTTAGGCGTGGTCTTTTTTTTGTATTATGTTTTGCGCCAGAACAGTAATAACAACGGCAATTTTATAACGGCACATTTTTTTTACATGACCGAGGTTTCTTTTTGGAATGTTTCGCGCCAGAACAGCAGCTATCCTATCAGAGGACACCCCGCGCGCATTGACTTACAGTTGCACCGGAATTCGGCAAACGGACAGTAGCCTACATCTGGTAGAGAGAGCGGCAGAATGACACAAGATGGAGCTTGTTTCAATAACGTAACATGACTACACCATTATGGGACCATAATAACACAACTACACCATTATGGGACCATAATAACACAACGACACCATTATGGGACCATAATAACACAACTACACCATTATGGGACCATAATAACACAACGACACCATTATGGGACCATAATAACACAACTACACCATTATGGGACCATAATAACACAACTACACCATTATGGGACCATAATAACACAACTACACCATTATGGGACCATAATAACACAACTACACCATTATGGGACCATAATAACACGACTACACCATTATGGGACCATAATAACACAACTACACCATTATGGGACCATAATAACACGACTACACCATTATGGGACCATAATAACACGACTACACCATTATGGGACCATAATAACACGACTACACCATTATGGGACCATAATAACATGACTACACCATTATGGGACCATAACAGCCTTTTTGAGCCGACAGACGAAATATAAGCGAGACCGTTTCAAATGTTGCCCGCTCACACATAGATCGCTCACACGTTACATCGCAAAAGAGATGCGGTGATTCAATACAATGGAGAAGCCAGCATTTAAGGACATGCTGTATTCTTGATGGCCAATACGAGTTGCCTAGAAAAACCTACAACTCCAAAACGTTAATTCCAAACTTCCAAACCAATTAATTGGTAATAATCCTAATTTAATTGAATCTGTTTTTTGTTAATGACTAATGTTGACAAATAAAACTCAACTTTTCATAACCACTGTCTCTTAACTGATTTAAATGTGGAAACTGGGGTAGGTCATCAGCATTTCATTATGACTTGTGACTTGCTTGACCTGAGCAATGACTTGACTTGACTTGACTTATAGCAGGGACTCCACTTGACTTGGCTTATAGCAGGGACTCCACTTGACTTGGCTTATAGCAGGGACTCCACTTGACTTGGCTTATAGCAGGGACTCCACTTGACTTGCTTGGCTTATAGCAGGGACTCCACTTGACTTGGCTTATAGCAGGGACTCCACTTGACTTGCTTGACTTATAGCAGGGACTCCACTTGACTTGGCTTATAGCAGGGACTCCACTTGACTTGGCTTATAGCAGGGACTCCACTTGACTTGGCTTATAGCAGGGACTCCACTTGACTTGCTTGGCTTATAGCAGGGACTCCACTTGACTTGCTTGGCTTATAGCAGGGACTCCACTTGACTTGCTTGGCTTATAGCAGGGACTCCACTTGACTTGCTTGGCTTATAGCAGGGACTCCACTTGACTTGCTTGGCTTATAGCAGGGACTCCACTTGACTTGCTTGGCTTATAGCAGGGACTCCACTTGACTTGCTTGGCTTATAGCAGGGACTCCACTTGACTTGCTTGGCTTATAGCAGGGACTCCACTTGACTTGCTTGGCTTATAGCAGGGACTCCACTTGACTTGCTTGGCTTATAGCAGGGACTCCACTTGACTTGCTTGGCTTATAGCAGGGACTCCACTTGACTTGCTTGGCTTATAGCAGGGAATCCACTTGACTTGCTTGGCTTATAGCAGGGACTCCACTTGACTTGCTTGGCTTATAGCAGGGAATCCACTTGACTTGCTTGGCTTATAGCAGGGACTCCACTTGACTTGCTTGGCTTATAGCAGGGACTCCACTTGACTTGCTTGATTCTCACCACAGTAACTTGGGACTTGCTTGAGACTTGAAGGTTAAGACTTGAGACTTGCTTGTGACTTGCACATGTGTGACTTACTCCCACCTCTGCCAAACACTAAACAATACTTTTGGAGCCCTGAAATAGGGGGAATATGTTTTAAAAATTACTTTCTAAATGGTGAACCCAATCTGAAAAAAAAACTTTGAATTAAAGCTGAGACTCTCTACTTTTGACCCCAAAGAGAGATGAACAAATAAATAAATGAACATCTTATCTATCTGATGTTGTTCCATGAGGACTGCCAGAGAGGTTCAGCCCTGTGTATTTATCTGTTTTGTGTTCGGATCAACAGATATCCTATTCCAGACATGGTCATCCTGATCAATGGAACCACAATCTGTTGTGCAATCCTCCTTTTATACAGCCAGGTACTTTACAGTCACAGCTGAAGCAGAGGCTTCCCTGCCCACCATCAACATGTGTGTGTGTGTGTGTGTGTGTTGTACCGTTGGGGGGAAAACAAATGACAAACCAACACACCCACTGTTACTCATTCACTCAATCTCTCAACGATTTTGCAAGGTGCCACACATCATCATACCTAGTGCCTAGTGCTGAGGTTATATAGCGGGTCCAATACACCCTCACCTTCCCTGCTCACCCTTATCCTACTCCCCTGTTTGACGCCCCTGACCTGACCCACCTACCTATCGTACCTGCACAGTATATAAGCGGCCCGCTCCATTTCCTCTGCCTCCTTCCCTCCTAACCGAATCGTTAGCTATGGAAGCCTTCAGATTGCTGTTTATCCTACTGTGGATAAGTGGCTGTAGTTCAGTGGGACAAACAGAAGAAAGGTGAGTTAGATATGAACGATATTTTAATATTAATCTGCAGTCTTACATTACAAGTGTTAAGGTTTGGTTGATTGTATAATTGTATTTAAATTGGTTAATCGATGGATGGATTAATCGATTGGTTAATCGATGGATGGATGGATTAAACGTTATTCACCTTCAAGGGTCATTTAAGTTGAGTTGAATTTGAATACAAAGTGGGAACTGTGCTTGTATAGCATTGAGTGTTTTAAATATTTGACCATTTCACAATATTTTGACCACCGTTTCATGGAAGTTCGACTGGATATTTGTTTTATGAGCGTCTGGGGCACTTGAATACAGTTTGTGGAGGGTTTATCAGTTCTTGAGTTAATATTGATTGATTGATTGATTGTTTGATTGTTTGATTTTATTTATTTTAAGTGTCATGCACCTTCCAAAGGCGCTAGGCCCATATGGGCTTCTAATATTATTGAACAATACATACTGTAGGTGAATATTGAATAAGTTATGGATCCTATTGGGCTTTGTCATCTTGCTATTTCTATGGTTCAACATGAGATGACTAACTGAATTTGCTTGCTAAGTCAAGTGTCCTTGTTTTTAAATCAGCATGCAGTAAGCTCTATTCAATCCAGTCATGTTTGAGTGAATTAAAATGGATTACACTTCCTTCACTTAAATAGAAAACGATCTATTGCCATTTAGATGTTATTATGAATGCCTCACATAACAAAAAGATAGATGTCTGACCTGGCTGGTCTATTCAAGATAGACAATGAAAGTGTAATGATAGAAAAAAAATCTTTCTACCTATCCCCTTCTATGAACCTACCTAATTATGTTCCTCTATTCTTTTACACAGCTATGAAAGGACAGTGACAGATGCAGGTATGTTTACCTTTTTGATCTTGCATACCTTGTGCTACTTCTATTCTTTTCACTACTGCTGGGACATAACTCTGGGTTCACAGTTTTGATGGAGCATCTTTCTCAGACATAGCAGAGGAGGTGTAGGTTTGTCTTCCAGACCAGCCCTAAGGTGCCAGGCTGGGATGAGAGCCTGTGCACTGTGAACTCTCCTTGAGCAGTTTAGCGGTCAAACAGAACCCCACTGATCTCGAGACTCTGATAGGGCAAATAGAGGAGAGATGAGATGAGAGGGAGACATGTGGAGGGAGAGTGAGAGGTGAATTCAGGTACCTGACCCATGAATGAGGGACACAGTATAGGTGAGAGGAGGGAGACACAGGTGAGAGGAGAGACAGACAGGTGAATTCAGCTACCTGACACAGAAAGAAGGGAGTGGAGAGGAGGGAAAACCAAGTGAGAGGAGAAACAGACAAGTTCAGCTACCATCCACCCACCCATCCGGCCCCCCACCCCATGTCTACAGTTACAGCTGGACTTTCATCTCTCCACCTTATCTCGCCCGTGTTGATTTCCCCTGCTTATCACTCCTCAGCTGCTTAGCCATGAGAAGCGTGTATACTGTATAGGCACTCACAGCTATGTCACACAGCAACCCTGGACACTCATAAACGGATAAACACCCTGGGTGTAGTCAAGGAATGTAATTACACATCATAATAACCCTATAGTATAGGGGTTATAGGTTCCATAACAGGAACAGTTGCATAACCGGAATTCCCACCGTCAATCGATTCCAAACACATTACTGGCAGGACATGGTACCAGAGTGTGCCAGAGTGTTGCGTGTATATCACCCAGGCTGTTATATACAGTAGGAGCTTAGCTACCAGGTTATTGTGACGCAAACAAATGGGAAATGTACATTTTGGGTTTACTGTTGTTGTTTCAATGGTATGAAGTGATGAATGTTGTTCAGCAGTGGCAAACGTTGTAATGCGGAGGAAAGTCATCCTTTCAGAGCCACATTCACATACTCATCTCTCTGTCTCTCCCCCTCTTTCTGTCCCCCTCTCTTTTTCCCATCCACCCTGCTCTCTCTTCTCTCTCTCTCTCTCTCAGCGGCCCTGACCTCCTGTGACTTCAACCAGGACAGTGAGCCGTTCTGCAGTTTCACACAGAGCAGAGAAGACCAGAGTGACTGGACGCGGCACCGAGGGGCCACCCCGACCCCAGGCACCGGACCCAGTGGGGACTATCCTGAAGGCAGTAAGTGGCTCACTCACACACACACTTAAACACTCATGCATGTACACACACGCACACACACACACACACACGCACGCACAAAGATTCAGTGCTGCTCAGTGCCTCCTTGTCGTCCCTCCATCCCTTCTTCATTCCTCTCCTCCCTTCCTCTCCTTCATTCCTTTCCTTCATGCCTCCCTTCATTCCTCTCCTTCATTCCTCTCCTTCATTCCTTTCCTTCATTCCTCTCCTTCATTCCTTTCCTTCATTCCTCTCCTTCATTCCTCTCCTTCATTCCTCCCTTCATTCCTCTCCTCTCCTCCAGAGGGATTCTACATCTACCATGAGTGTGACAACGTGGCCAACGGACAGACGGCCCGTCTCCTCAGCCCTGCCCTCACCTCCGGCTCAGACCAGATATGTGTCCAGTTTCGGTACTACATGTACGGCTCAGAGAACCAGAACCACCTGCGTGTCCTGGCCCAGAGGCCCGGCTCAGAGGAGCAGCTGTGGGTGAAGACGGGCTTCCAGAGCCCCGCCTGGCTGGGAGCCTCCGTCACCGTGGCCAAGCCCACAGGACAGACCATCAACGTGAGTCTGGGGGGCTGGAACGTTTCTTGGAAAAGTGTTAAGTCTTTTATTGAGTCTGTCCATGTGTAGTTTCTGAGAAAGTGATTGCCTAGACACTGATACTGTATGTGTGTGTGGGTGTGGGGGGGGGGGGGGGGGCTGCATGTGTGGGTGGGTGGGTGTGGGTCTGTGTGTGTGGGTGTGTGTGTGTGAGTCAAAGATCTTAACGACATACTGGTAGTTATAAAACAGTAAAGTTGCAAGTCATTTGACCTTGAAACCAGGGAGGGGTCTCACAAGTTACATTTGAGTTATTTGATTGTGTCGGTCTTTCATACACGGTTTATAGGTTTGAAACTTGATCCTACCTAGAACAATGAGGAACAATCATTTTATTTAGTCATTATTGATTTTACACCTGACAATGGACAATGGTGTCTTGTCCTCACAGTCTATGACTAGTGTTACCTCTCCCCAAATCCTAACCCTTACCATGGTGAATCATTTGCCAGTGGCCTTAGATCAGCGTTGAGGGGTAAGTTCACAATGAGTGTTTCTCTGTCTGTAGATCGTGTTTGAGGCCAAGCGTGGCTTCTCATCCTCATGTGACACGGCCCTGGACAACATCGTCATCAGTGAAGGAGCTTGTCCCTGTGAGTCCCTCCTTACATTCACTATTGTGTATCTATCTGTCTGTGTCTGGACTGTCTGTCTGTCTGTCTGCCTGTCTGTCTGTCTGTCTGTGTCTCTCTCTCTCTCTCTCTCTCTCTCTCTCTCTCTCTCTCTCTCTCTCTCTCTCTCTCTCACACACACATACACACCCAAAGTATGTCTTTACTGACCCAACGCATGTACTGTACTGTATTTTCTCAGCCTGTCTGACTGGTTGTGACTTCGACACCATTGATAACCTGTGTGGATGGGAGAACCGTTATCAGAACCCTGATATATACGGCTGGGAGCAGTGGAGCGGGCCGACTGAAACAGAAGGGACTGGTCCTGAAGATGACTTCTCCAAACCGGGCTGTGAGTGAGGCCATGTTGTTTCTAACTTCCCAGGAGAATTGAAACTAAATGATACTATGGTACTATGGAGGCATGTCTAATCACACTCCCACTGCCAGGACAGAATGAGAATAAAGGGAAAACACATACAGTACAGCATATTGTAGTGCCGAGAGACGGGAGTCGTAGGCGGCGTATCAAATGTCACAGCTAGACGTTTATTGAATGACATGAACGAGTCTCAACCACACACTTCAAGCAGTAACTATAACTGACGTAACAACTTGGGTACCACGCACTTAACTGTCCGTGCGGAACAATACTCCCAACCCATAGTTCTGTGGGTGAATTATGTCAACCCACCACAATATAGTCTTTTTTTTTTCTTCCTTTGTTTTGTTTTAGTTTTTTTCTGCGAAGCACATTGTATTGCGCTCTTGTATGAAATGTGCTATACATATGCAGTTAGTTAGATTTACTGACTGAACTCCTATTCAAGTTCACTCCTATGTTGTTGTCCTGGGGTCAGTTTCCTGAAAGCTTCTTAGCTAAAGCAGTACGGTAGTTTGTCTTTTGAAACTGCAGGCACACTCCTCTATTAGACCAGCAAAGTTCTTCATTTAACTGATTTTGTTCATGCAAAGTAAAGATTAGCCTGAATAAAATAGATCTTACAAGAAGGTGTTCATGAACCTGACCCCAGCTCTCTCCTCTCCATAGTTGGCAGCTACATGCTCATGGACTCCTTCTCTGCCCTCCCTGGAGTCCAGGCAGAGTTGTGGAGCCCCTCCACTCCCTCCTCCTCTGGCTGCCTGGACCTGACCTTCCAGTACTACCTGTACGGCACTGCTACTACCATGCAGATCAACGTCCACGCTGTGACCGCCGGTAAGACCACCGAATTCTGAATGACAGGACAGTAAAAAAAGCACACACAATGTACTAATTTAGGAGAACATTTTCTTTTTTGGGGTGGGGGGGGCTGTCTTCTCTCTCTCTCTCCCTCTCTCTCTCTCTCTCTCTCTCTCTCTCTCTCTCTCTTTTACTGTCTCTCTCTCTCTCTCTCTGTCCCTCTCTCTTTTACTGTCTCTCTCTCTCTCTCTCTGTCCCTCTCTCTTTTACTGTCTCTCTCTCTCTCTCTGTCTCTCTCTCTGTCCTCCGACTTGAACTCTAAACCCGTCCTGACGTCACCTCTCTCCTGCCCAGGTGGCAGCATGGGGGCCCCCCTCTTCTCTGTGAGAGGAAACCAGGGACAGGCCTGGATGCCTGCAGACATACGATATGTTGGCTCAGCTAACATTCAGGTAAACCTACTGGTCCTTAGAGCTGGGGGAAAACCACAAGGTGCCACGTTGCTCCCAGTGCACTCCCAAAACTGAAGGGAGTGCCAAGAATAATGTGCTCAATAAAAGTCTGATCACAAATCGTTCATCGTATGGATTTTCCTATGCTTTTTATAGTGCAGTGCTTGATTTAGTAAAACAGACCGGCTATAGTATATCATTTATATATGACCTCTTTGTTTATGATTGTGTCTGTCTGTCTATCTTAGTTTGTGATCGTTGGTGTTTATGGTGAGACAGACAAGACAGATATCGCTATTGACTCTGTGTGCATCACAGCCTGTACAGGTAGGACATTACAAATCCACTGAGTACCGTACTCCACAATCACATCTATCTTTGGCCAAAAACATGAATGCTTGACAATCCTTTATGCCCGTAGCCTCAAAATAATATTGAGTAAAACTGAATTGAAAACTGAATTGTATTTGTCTTCAATGTTTTCACTGTTTATTTCAGCTCCACCAACAACTCCAATGCCGCCTGTGACCACAGCGAGACCATCAACCCCAAACCCCACTACTGTTAAACCAACAACTCCTGGACCAGCTACACCAGGACCAACAACACCAGAACCACCAACTACCAAACCACCAGGTGAGAATCATGCATCATATAGACGCTTAAAGGCCCGTGTCCGTGGGGCGGAGCTCCCCTCCCCGAT
>NC_137682.1:1601375-1603875 GCF_963989245.1 Nansenia antarctica | reverse complement strand
CGTGAAGGCTGTGCACGTGTACGTGCGCGGGGTGAAGGTGTCCATCCTGAAAGGAGGCACTGTGCAGGTGAGAGAACGGGAGAGGTAGAAGGAGAAAGAGGGGATGAGGGGAGGGAAGAAATGGGAGCAAGGGAGGGAGAGGGGGGAGGGAGGAGGGAGCGAGACATGTGAAAGGAGGGATGTAACCTGATTGATATTCAAATGCTAACAATGCAAGGCTCGTCATGCATGACTACTAAGGTAGTCTTTTCTACCCATGACGTGAACCCATGTCTGTGCTCTTTCCTCTCCCTGTAGGTGAATGGTACCAACGTGAACATCCCAGTGACTCCAGCTACAGGTGTGTCAGTGTTGAAGTCTGGGAAATTCTACACAGTGGCTATGGACTTCGGCGTGACAGTACGCTATGACGGAAACCACTTCATGGACATCAAAGTCATTAAAGAGTGAGTCAAAACACTTATAGGCTTTGCAGAACATACACACATGCATACACACATACACACACAAAATAAAATAAATCAATCAACCTATTCCTCTCTGCAGTTATCAGGACAAGCTATGTGGACTGTGTGGTGATTACAATGGAAACTCCAAGGATGACTTCCGCAAACCTGACGGCACACTGGTCACCAAACCCAACGACTTTGGACACAGCTGGGTGACTGATCCAAAGTGAGTCAAACACACACACACACACACGCTCACGCACACGAACACACACACACACACACACACACACACACACACACACACACATGCACATACACAAGCACTCGGCCATACATTCTCTCTCTTCCCACTCTCTCTGTCTCTCATTTTCTTTCTCTGTCTTTCTCTCTCTTGTCTCTCTCTCTCAGACACACACAATCACACACAGTGGACTGATGTATATTCTCTCTCTCTCCCCCTCAGCTGCAACAAGCCCAACACCACCATCCCTGGCTGTTCTATTGAGGACCAGGACAGATACGAGAGCTCCACCTACTGTGGCATGCTATTGGACAAGAAGGGACCCTTCGCTGTCTGTCACGCCAAGATCAACCCCAATGTGAGTGGTCATCTGGTTGCCATAACATTGTATACAATAGAATCATAATAACCATGACAGTAGTATCATATCAGATAGCATCTCTTAACTACAGATGTCTTCATACAAAACGTTGATCTTTGTGTGTGTGTGTGTGCGTGTGTCTGTGTGTGTGTGTGTGTGTGTGTGTGTGTGTGTGTGTATGTGTCTCAGAGTCACTTCAAGGACTGCCTGTTTGACCTGTGTGAGCTGGATGGTGCCCAGCCCATCCTGTGTGAGGCCATCGAGGCGTACGTGAACGAGTGTCAGGACCGTGGAGTGACCATAGGATCCTGGAGGAACAGCACCTTCTGCCGTGAGTGGACAGGAATGATGATGAAGAGCATGGTGATGATGAGGATGAAGATGAGGATGAGGAGGAGGAGGAGGAAGACAAACACAAGTTATTGATATTGATCAAATCTATATTTTTGGATAGTCATTGTTCATAACAGATTACCTTCCCTCCTCTCTCCCCATCCCCCTCCCCAGCTCTGACATGCCCCCCCAACAGCCACTACGTGCCCTGTGCCGCCCCCTGCCAGCCCACCTGTGCCAGCCAGCCCCCCACGGGGTGCAGTGGGCCCTGTGCAGAAGGATGTGTGTGTGACCCTGGCTACGTCCTCAGTGCTGACAAGTGTGTGAGGGAGGACAGCTGTGGATGCAATCACACCAACGGACAGTACTATGAGGTGAGGAGGCTCTGTGTGTGTGTGTGTGTGCATATGTGTGTGTGTGTGTGTGCGTGCGTTCATGCACGTATATGACTGCATATGTGAGGGAAACATCTCACTTCAACTCAATCACCCCTCTCTCTCTCTCTCTCTCTCTCTCTCTCTCTCTCTCTCTCTCTCTCTCTCTCTCTCTCTCTCTCTCTCAGCCAGGGGAGGAGTTCTACACTGAGAACTGCCAGCTCAAGTGCAAGTGTAACTCTCCGTACGTCACCTGTGCTCCTTCAGAGTGCCCCCCGCAGACTGAGTGTAAGGTGCAGGGAGGAGAGCTGGGCTGCTACCCCACCAGTAAGTCTGAATAACACACAGAAGAAGAAGAAGATCTCAGAGTTCAGAGAATTCAAGTGATTTGAGTTTGAACATTCTAAACAACATGAACGCCCACAGGTGTTTGCAAACGTTGGCCAGTTATAACCGCTTGATCTTTACATTTTTTGCATCTTGCAATTTGCAACTCACCAAAACATGTCTCATGCACTAAAACAAACTGCAGGGTGTATTCAACCGCTTAGAAAAACTAGTTTTTTCGTAGATTTCCAATTCACATAGCGTAACATTTAGAAAATCCTTCCATGCATTTATTATTTCTTTCAGCTCCAACAACTCCATTACCTCCTGTGACCACAGCCAGACCATCAACCCCTGAACCAACTACTGCCAAGCCAACAACACCACCAGGTCAGAACCATGCTTCATACAG
>NC_137682.1:1586375-1596375 GCF_963989245.1 Nansenia antarctica | reverse complement strand
TTTTCATTGTCAGTGTAACTAGGTGGGCGCACCTTACTCTGCAATGTTTGTTAACACTGAAAGTGGTCAAAACTCTTCATTAAGAAAGCTGAAGAAATGTTGTTACTGTTCATAATGTACAACTCAACCACCATTTCTCTCCTCTCTCAAAACACCTATACATTGCGATAGTAATCTACCTTCAACACCCCAGTACTCATTCCACTCACACCTGATTCTTCCCCATAGGTACCTCTACCTGCATAGCCACAGGCGACCCCCACTACACCACCTTCGACAAGAAGAAATACAACTTCATGGGCAACTGCAGCTACGTGATGTCAGAGCCCTGTAACGACACGTCCGTGCCTCACTTCGAGGTGCACGCAGACAACGAGAACCGCCATAACAGGCCCATCTCCTACGTGAAGGCTGTGCACGTGTACGTGCGCGGGGTGAAGGTGTCCATCCTGAAGGGAGGCACTGTGCAGGTGAGAGAACAAGAGAGGTAGAAGGAGAAAGAGGGGATGAGGGGAGGGAAGAAATAGGAGCAAGGGAGGGAGAGGGGGGAGGGAGGACGGAGCGAGACATGGAAGGAGGGATGTAACCTGATTGATATTCAAATGCTAACAATGCAAGGCTAGTCATGCATGACTACTAAGGTAGTCTTTTCTACCCATGACGTGAACCCATGTCTGTGCTCTTTTCTCTCCCTGTAGGTGAATGGTACCAACGTGAACATCCCAGTGACTCCAGCTACAGGTGTGTCAGTGTTGAAGTCTGGGAAATTCTACACAGTGGCTATGGACTTTGGCGTGACAGTACGCTATGACGGAAACCACTTCATGGACATCAAAGTCATTAAAGAGTGAGTCAAAACACTTATAGGCTTTGCAGAACTTACACACACACATACACACATGCATACAGTACACACATACACACACAAAATAAAATCAATCAATCAACCTATTCCTCTCTGCAGTTATCAGGACAAGCTATGTGGACTGTGTGGTGATTACAATGGAAACTCCAAGGATGACTTCCGCAAACCTGACGGCACACTGGTCACCAAACCCAACGACTTTGGACACAGCTGGGTCACTGATCCAAAGTGAGTAAAGCACTGAGTCAAACACACACACACACACACACACACACACACACACACGCACACACACACACACACACACACACACATGCACATACACAAACACTCAGCCATACATTCTCTCTCTTCCCACTCTCTCATTTTCTTTCTCTGTCTTTCTCTCTCTTTTCTCTCTCTCTCAGACACACACAATCACACACAGAGGACTGATGTATATTCTCTCTCTCTCCCCCTCAGCTGCAACAAGCCCAACACCACCATCCCTGGCTGTTCTATTGAGGACCAGGACAGATACGAGAGCTCCACCTACTGTGGCATGCTATTGGACAAGAAGGGACCCTTCGCTGTCTGTCACGCCAAGATCAACCCCAATGTGAGTGGTCATCTGGTTGCCATAACGTTCATACAATAGAATTATAATAACCATGACAGTAGTATCATATCAGATAGCCTCTCTTAACTACAGATGTCTTCAAACAAAACTTTTATCAAGGTGAAACTAACAGCCTTAAACTGTGTGTGTGTGTGTGTGTGTGTGTGTGTGTGTGTCTCAGAGTCACTTCAAGGACTGCCTGTTTGACCTGTGTGAGCTGGATGGTGCCCAGCCCATCCTGTGTGAGGCCATCGAGGCGTACGTGAACGAGTGTCAGGACCGTGGAGTGACCATAGGATCCTGGAGGAACAGCACCTTCTGCCGTGAGTGGACAGGAATGATGATGAAGAGCATGGTGATGATGAGGATGAAGATGAGGATGATGATGATGATGATAGTGATGAGGAGGATGAAGATGAGGAGGAGGAGGATGATGATGATGATGAGGATGATGATGAGGAGGAAGACGACACAAGTTATTGTTATTGATCAAATCTATATTTCTGGATAGTCATTGTTCATAACAGATTACCTTCCCTCCTCTCTCCCCCTCCCCCTCCCCAGCTCTGACATGCCCCCCCAACAGCCACTACGTGCCCTGTGCCGCCCCCTGCCAGCCCACCTGTGCCAGCCAGCCCCCCACGGGGTGCAGTGGTCCCTGTGCAGAAGGATGTGTGTGTGACCCTGGCTACGTCCTCAGTGCTGACAAGTGTGTGAGGGAGGACAGCTGTGGATGCAATCACACCAACGGACAGTACTACGAGGTGAGGAGGCTCTGTGTGCGTGTGTGTGCATGCGTGTGTGCGTGTGCGTGCGTTCATGCATGTATATGACTGCATATGTGAGGGAAACATCTCACTTTAACTCAATCACCCCCCTCTCTCTCTCTCTCTCTCTCAGCCAGAGGAGGAGTTCTACGCTGAGAACTGCCAGCTCAAGTGCAAGTGTAACTCTCCGTACGTCACCTGTGCTCCTTCAGAGTGCCCCCCGCAGACTGAGTGTAAGGTGCAGGGAGGAGAGCTGGGCTGCTACCCCACCAGTAAGTCTGAATAACACACAGAAGAAGAAGATCTCAGAGTTCAGAGAATTCAAGTGATTTGAGGTTGAAAATTCTAAACAACATGAACGCCCACAGGTGTTTGCAAACGTTGGCCAGTTATAACCGCTTGATCTTTACATTTTCTGCAACTTGCAATTTGCAACTCACCAAAACATGTCTCATGCACTAAAACAAACTGCAGGGTGTATTCAACCGCTTAGAAAAACTAGTTTTTTTGTAGATTTCCAATTCACATAGCGTAACATTTAGAAAATCCTGCCATGCATTTATTGTTTCTTTCAGCTCCAACAACTCCATTACCTCCTGTGACCACAGCCAGACCATCAACCCCTGAACCAACTACTGCCAAGCCAACAACACCACCAGGTCAGAACCATGCTTCATACAGACCCGAGAACCCAACCAACTGTTCCTAGTGTCACAATCTGAACTACTCTTTTTTTTTTTTTTTTATGTGTTTACCGTTCTTTTTGCATATTACGAAAGTTGAAGTGTTGAAGAGCCCACACAATATAACAAACAACGGTTTCAGGATCACTAAATACTAATTTGTGAATGTGATTCACTGTCTCTTCTGCCGTAGGCTGCTGGTAAATGATACATGGCTTGTAAACAAGCTTAGGTTTTAGGACGTGTTCAAAAGCTGGACTGTGTGATCATCTAATTATGTAGTTAGCATGTTGATGTTCTATCACTATGTTGTGATGTGCTAAACATGCAGTTAGATGTTTTGCCTGTGTTTAGATTCAAAGCGCAACAAAGATTATACTTTGCAGAGAGTTCCAGTGAGGAGGTATAATTGAATGTCATGACCTGAGTTTTATGCACGTTGAGCCTATACCCCGAATACACCCCATACGTGTCCAACATATTAATCAACAGGGGCAGCCCCGAACCTGGATCCTTGATTGTGACTAGCACATCATCCGCGTATAGACCTATCTTGTAGTCCATATCCCCTATAGGTATACCCTTCAGTCCCGTCTCCTGTCGTATTGCCTGAGCCAGAGGTTCAATGAATAAGCTAAAGAGACTGGGACTGGCCGGACAGCCCTGCCTACAGCCCCGTTGCAAAGTTATAGAGTTAGAAAGACTACCATTGACCTTTATCCTTGCAGTAGGAGAAGAGTAAAGTGCTTGAATACAGCGTATAAAATCGTCACTAAAGCCAAATCTGTTCATTACTAAGTATAAAAATTCCCACCCTACTGAATCAAAAGCTTTTTCAGCGTCCAAATTAAGAATAACGGCACTAACTTTTTCCTTATTAATCTCCTCAATCACATGCAGAGCTCTCCTTATATTATCCTGGGCTTGTCTGTTCTTTATGAATCCTGTTTGATCTTCATCTATTAACAGAGGCATTGCTGTTTCCATCCTCTTCGTTAAAATGGTAGCATAAAGTTTGTAATCTCCGTTTAAAACACTGATAGGCCTATATCCTTTACAATCCATCTTGTCCTTCCCTTCCTTAGGTATAACTGATATGAAGGCCTCCCTCCAAGAAGGGGGCGGGGAGCCTCCCTTAGCATGAGGACTTTTAACCAGACCCTGTCACATATTGATCTTATTCAACAAAGCTCTGTATTCAAGAAAATTTATAACTTACCCCCCCAGTTTAATTGAAAATAAGCGTGCTTTCTCACATACCCAGATGAATAATGAATCTAATACAATAGAATGGAAATAAATGACCTCTGTGTTTCCACCCCCCCACCCCCTCCCTCTCCCCACAGTGACGTGCCCCCCCAACGCAGACTACATAGAATGTGGCCCAGCCTGTATCCCCAGCTGTGAGGAGCCCTCCTCCACTAACTGTACTGGCTCCTGTATCAGTGGCTGCTTCTGTAGGCCAGGCTATGTGTTCAAGGGCCAACGCTGCGTTCCCTTAGACCAGTGTGGCTGCCTGGACGCAGACAACAACTACTACCAGGTCAGAGGTCACCTGCTTGTCAATACTTAGGAATGTTTATAATGTTATTTAGATTTGTTATTATTGCTTTCATGACTGCTTATGATTGGTCATCCTTTCCTAAAGATGTGTCTGACAACACTTCATGCAGTAAGAGATAGTATAAGACTGGGACAAAAGGCTAATGTTCTCTCCATCTCTTCCCTGTACCAGCCAGGAGAGATCATCTTTGGTGACGGCTGCTCTAAGCTGTGTAGGTGTGCTGGTAACTACACCCTGGAGTGTGTGGATAACTCCTGTTCCCCCACTGAGGAGTGTCGGGAGGTCGGGGGTGTACCAGGCTGCTACCCTAAAGGTACGGTTGTCCTTATACAGTACCTTTGATGTCTAAAGTGTAGTTACTGTGCTAGGGAAGCAACACACTACTGTTATTCATCATATTGAATCTAACTTCAACTCCCCAGTACTCATTCCACTCACACCTGATTATTCCCCATAGCAGGCATGATAATCGCTCACCTTTTGGCGAAATTTGCCGTTTTGAATCCAAAATAGGTGACTTGCCTGAATCATATAGATCCGATGAGTTTTTGGTTTTTTTGGGGAGGGAGGGGGGGGCGGCCCTTTAGTCTGGGCCGTTGATGGCCCGGGCTACAGAAAAGCGAAGCAACGTAGCGAACAGGTGCGCAGGCGTGAAGGGCTGAAACTGTATTGTGCGCGTGAAACTCCTTGGTGAAGAAATTTGTGACAGAACGTCAGCCGCGGTTTTTGTATGCTGAGAGAAGACAAGGACTGAAGTCGCAAATACTGAGATAAGAATGTAACTTTAACAAAACACAAATTGCTAGCTAACGATAGATGGCTAACTTTGGTACTAACATTTGGTACTAACATTACTAAGTGCAGTACAGATACAGTACAGATAACTACTAACGTTAGCGTTGTCAGCCTATTTTGCAAGCTGTTAGCCCCTTTCACACATAGTTCCCTGTAAATTAAATGGATATAACGGAAGTATGATATATGGCAGATATATGGTATATATGTGTTGAGCTTGGGTGCACATGAATCGCGTATGAACAATAAGTAAAGCAGACTCGGTATTCTCTTCAGCATGTCTCCGGTAAGTTTATTCACAGACTGACAACAGACTCGACAGTCAACGTAGTGACGTCACATTAGGACGTACCTTCATACAAGAACAGAATAACAGTGCGACTGCTACCGTAGTACACAGACAAAGGGCGTCATCAAATATACATTTTTATTTATTTTATTTTTTCGCGCCCCCCCCTGCAGTACCCCCCACGCCCCACAGTTTGGGAAACACTGTACAAGCTTATATTAAAGCTCATATTTCATGAGAAGTTGTCAGTCTAGTTTCTTATACAAGTGTATGTTTACATGTGAACATGTGAAGATACTTTATTTGCACTTAATTATACATTAATATTTTCGTTTTTGTACAGAAACAACTCACTAAAATTGACGATTGCATAACTGATTTGGAGAAAAAAATCCACCTCCACCCCCCCCATTCGGTACCATGCCATATCGTGGCTTTTGCTGAAATGACGCCACTGGTCTCTTAGCCTATTGGGAGTGTGTGTGTGTGTGAGTGAGGGAGAGTGAGAGAGAGTGCTTTTGTGAGCCCGCATGTATAATGTGTCTCTTTCTGGTACCCCAATAATCTTTTTTGGCTCTCAGTGTCCGACTGCCCTAGCAGGATCCGGGTCTCGTAACCTTCTCACCTTTTTCACCCCGACCTGTTTTCATGCCTGCCATAGGTACCTCCACCTGCATAGCCACAGGCGACCCCCACTACACCACCTTCGACAAGAAGAAATACAACTTCATGGGCAACTGCAGCTACGTGATGTCAGAGCCCTGTAACGACACGTCCGTGCCTCACTTCGAGGTGCACGCAGACAACGAGAACCGCCATAACAGGCCCATCTCCTACGTGAAGGCTGTGCACGTGTACGTGCGCGGGGTGAAGGTGTCCATCCTGAAAGGAGGCACTGTGCAGGTGAGAGAACAAGAGAGGTAGAAGGAGAAAGAGGGGATGAGGGGAGGGAAGGAATGGGAGCAAGGGAGGGAGAGGGGGGAGGGAGGAGGGAGGAGGGAGCGAGACATGAAAGGAGGGATGTAACCTGATTGATATTCAAATGCTAACAATGCAAGGCTAGTCATGCATGACTACTAAGGTAGTCTTTTCTACCCATGACGTGAACCCATGTCTGTGCTCTTTTCTCTCCCTGTAGGTGAATGGTACCAACGTGAACATCCCAGTGACTCCAGCTACAGGTGTGTCAGTGTTGAAGTCTGGGAAACACTACACAGTGGCTATGGACTTTGGCGTGACAGTACGCTATGACGGAAACCACTTCATGGACATCAAAGTCATTAAAGAGTGAGTCAAAACACTTATAGGCTTTGCAGAACTTACACACACACATACACACATGCATACACACATACACACACAAAATAAAATCAATCAATCAACCTATTCCTCTCTGCAGTTATCAGGACAAGCTCTGTGGACTGTGTGGTGATTACAATGGAAACTCCAAGGATGACTTCCGCAAACCTGACGGCACACTGGTCACCAAACCCAACGACTTTGGACACAGCTGGGTCACTGATCCAAAGTGAGTCAAACACACACACACACACACACACACACACACACATTCTAAATGCTTGATTTATGTCCACATACATGTACAATTCTAAAGGACATAAATACTAACAGTGCATTTTGATATCATGGAAACAATCTGTTACAATAGTGCTGAGCCAACAACCAGTTCTGCCACACACAGGATGTTATTCACACCAGATGATACCAGTGGGTTGACAGATCCAGTATCAGTACTGTACAACAGACAGTATCCAGCTCATGGGTACAGGAAGCACCGCCTTCTCCATATTGAGCGGCTACCAATAACAGCGGATACTGAGCAATATTTTGCTAACTGTTTGGCCCTTCTCTTAGGTAGACCAGCCATTTGAAGGCCTCTAACAACAGACTTATGAACATGGCCCAGGCTGCCAAATATGAAAACTAAAAGTTGACATGATTTTGGTTAAAAAGGCTTCCTCTAGGCTATGGTCAAAGGTGCAGCCAACTTCTAGAATAAGCACCTCTGTGATTTTCGTTGACAATTACAACATCGGGGGTGTTTGCTGAAATATTAGAGAACACTCCTAAAGACTCTTCGTCACTACACAAACTGAACATGCTGGGCTTTACAGTGGAGTGCTTGTACAGCGTTGCGGCAGGCATGAATGTGGAAATGACACCCTCTGAACTCAGATCCACAATTCGATCATGCCTACATATGTAGAGCCCTTTATAAGCATGACAACCATTTAAGATGTGGGGCATGGTTTCAGTTATCTGCTGGTGACTGTGGTGTATGCAGTGTGGGCTATGACTGTCATACACATACACATACACAAACACAGTCATATAATCTCTCTCTTCCCTCTCTCTCTTCCCACTCTCTCTGTCTCTCATTTTCTTTCTCTGTCTTTCTCTCTCTTTTCTCTCTCTCTCAGACACACACAATCACACACAGTGGACTGATGTATATTCTCTCTCTCTCCCCCTCAGCTGCAACAAGCCCAACACCACCATCCCTGGCTGTTCTATTGAGGACCAGGACAGATACGAGAGCTCCACCTACTGTGGCATGCTATTGGACAAGAAGGGACCCTTCGCTGTCTGTCACGCCAAGATCAACCCCAATGTGAGTGCTCATCTGGTTGCCATGACATTGTATACAATATAATTATAATAACCATCACATTGTATACAGTAGTATCATCAGATAGTATCTCTTAACTACAGATGTCTTCAAACAAAACGTTGATCTTTGTGTGTGTGTGTGTGTGTGTGTGTGTGTGTGTCTCAGAGTCACTTCAAGGACTGCCTGTTTGACCTGTGTGAGCTGGATGGTGCCCAGCCCATCCTGTGTGAGGCCATCGAGGCGTACGTGAACGAGTGTCAGGACCGTGGAGTGACCATAGGATCCTGGAGGAACAGCACCTTCTGCCGTGAGTGGACAGGAATGATGATGAAGAGCATGGTGATGATGAGGAGGATGAGGAGGAGGAGCATGATGATGATGATGATGATGATGAGGATGGTGATTGTTGTAAAGATAGTAATGAACATGAGGAGGAGGATGATGATGATGATGATGATAGTGATGATGATGATCTCTCCCCCTCCCCCTCCCCAGCGCTGACATGCCCCCCCAACAGCCACTACGTGCCCTGTGCCGCCCCCTGCCAGCCCACCTGTGCCAGCCAGCCCCCCACGGGGTGCAGTGGTCCCTGTGCAGAAGGATGTGTGTGTGACCCTGGCTACGTCCTCAGTGCTGACAAGTGTGTGAGGGAGGACAGCTGTGGATGCAATCACACCAACGGACAGTACTACGAGGTGAGGAGGCTCTGTGTGTGTGTGTGTGCATGCATGCGTGCGTGTGCGTGCGTTCATGCATGTATATGACTGCATATGTGAGGGAAACATCTCACTTCAACTCAATCACCCCTCTCTCTCTCTCTCTCTCTCTCTCTCTCTCTCTCAGCCAGAGGAGGAGTTCTACGCTGAGAACTGCCAGCTCAAGTGCAAGTGTAACTCTCCGTACGTCACCTGTGCTCCTTCAGAGTGCCCCCCGCAGACTGAGTGTAAGGTGCAGGGAGGAGAGCTGGGCTGCTACCCCACCAGTAAGTCTGAATAACACACAGAAGAATAAGAAGATCTCAGAGTTCAGAGAATTCAAGTGATTTGAGGTTGAAAATTCTAAACAACATGAACGCCCACAGGTGTTTGCTAATGTTGGCCAGTTATAACCGCTTGATCTTTACATCTTTTGCAACTTGCAATTTGCAACTCACCAAAACATGTCTCATGCACTAAAACAAACTGCAGGGTGTATTCACCATCTTAGAAAAACTAGTTTTTTCGTAGATTTCCAATTCACATAGCGTAACATTTAGAAAATCCTTCCATGCATTTATTGTTTCTTTCAGCTCCAACAACTCCATTACCTCCTGTGACCACAGCCAGACCATCAACCCCTGAACCAACTACTGCCAAGCCAACAACACCACCAGGTCAGAACCATGCTTCATACAGACCCGAGAACCCAACCAACTGTTCCTAGTGTCACAATCTCAACTACTCTTTTTTTGTGTATTCATGAAAATGTATAACTTACCCCCCCAGTTTAATTGCAAATAAGAGTGCTTTCTCACATACCCAGATGAATAATAAATCTAATACAATAGAATGTAAATAAATGACCTCTGTATTTCCACCCCCCACCCCCTCCCTCTCCCCACAGTGACGTGCCCCCCCAACGCAGACTACATAGAATGTGGCCCAGCCTGTATCCCCAGCTGTGAGGAGCCCTCCTCCACTAACTGTACTGGCTCCTGTATCACTGGCTGCTTCTGTAGGCCAGGCTATGTGTTCAAGGGCCAACGCTGCGTTCCCTTAGACCAGTGTGGCTGCCTGGACGCAGACAACAACTACTACCAGGTCAGAGG
>NC_137682.1:1573875-1581375 GCF_963989245.1 Nansenia antarctica | reverse complement strand
AGTACCTTTGATGTCTAAAGTGTAGTTACTGTGCTAGGGAAGCAACACACTACTGTAAAGCCCAGTTTATGCTTCTGCGTAAAATCGACGGCGTAGGCTACGGCGTCGATTGACGCGCACCTCTCCAAAAATTTAACTACGCAGCAGTTTCTACGCAACCGTAAGCACTGTGATTGGTCCGCTTGGTAGCACATGATTCCGATATGATTCCGACTCTCTCGGAGACCAAAATGCGGAAGCTATGACAGAAATGTCATTTATTTTTTCTGTAATTACTTATTAATAAAGATTTGAAAAATTATGATAACCATCGTATTATCTTAGTTTAATGTCATTTCAATGCATCATAGAACTTTTATTTACAACAAGCATAACAAAAATAAATCGCTATTATGCCGCTTTGAGCTCCGTTGAGTTCCAACGGAGCGCCCTATGGAAGCGTCAGGCACAGCCTTCCTATAAGGAGCGCGATTCACATTTACGAGATGTACAATCCTGTTTATTTAGAAATAAATTATTAGTTACAGGGAGCCCCATGGCTGTTCGTTGGGTTTATTTTATATTTATGATAGACATATTTAATGTCAAGTTATCTATAAGAACTGTGATTGGTCCGCTTGGTAGCGTCACATTCCGACTCTTTCGTAAATGCGGAAGTCATGACAGAAATGTCATTTACTTTTTCTGTAATTACTTATTAATAAAGATTTGAAAATGTATGATAACCATCTTATTATCTTAGTTTACTGTCATTTCAATTCATTATAGACATTTTCTTTACAACAAGCATAACAAAAATACATTTTTTTGATCGCTATTATGCCGCTATGAGTACACCGACCAACGCTCAGCGGTCCGCGGACCAACGTAGAACTATAAACTTGGAGAGCCCTCGCGTAGGCTACGGCGTAGCCGCGCGTAAATTCGACGCAGGAGTATAAATCAGGCTTTATTCATCATATTCATTTAGTCAACTAATCAACTAACACAGCTCGTTTTGTGAGCCTGACAACAATGTAATGTAAAGCTTGACTAGCGAGTTTGTGTTGTGTTTCTCAACAACGTTGAAACGTACTTTCATGTTTCAAAATAAAAGTCTGAACATTTTGATTGGTTGCCGACATGCAGACCAAAACACTAGAATGTAATCTAACTTCAACACCCTCATTCCACTCCCACCTGATTATTCCCCATAGGTACCTCCACCTGCATAGCCACAGGCGACCCCCACTACACCACCTTTGACAAGAAGAAATACAACTTCATGGGCAACTGCAGCTACGTGATGTCAGAGCCCTGTAACGACACGTCCGTGCCTCACTTCGAGGTGCACGCAGACAACGAGAACCGCCATAACAGGCCCATCTCCTACGTGAAGGCTGTGCACGTGTACGTGCGCGGGGTGAAGGTGTCCATCCTGAAGGGAGGCACTGTGCAGGTGAGAGAACGGGAGAGGTAGAAGGAGAAAGAGGGGATGAGGGGAGGGAAGAAATGGGAGCAAGGGAGGGAGAGGGGGGAGGGAGGAGGGAGGAGGGAGCGAGACATGAAAGGAGGGATGTAACCTGATTGATATTCAAATGCTAACAATGCAAGGCTAGTCATGCATGACTACTAAGGTAGTCTTTTCTACCCATGACGTGAACCCATGTCTGTGCTCTCTTCTCTCCCTGTAGGTGAATGGTACCAACGTGAACATCCCAGTGACTCCAGCTACAGGTGTGTCAGTGTTGAAGTCTGGGAAACACTACACAGTGGCTATGGACTTCGGCGTGACAGTACGCTATGACGGAAACCACTTCATGGACATCAAAGTCATTAAAGAGTGAGTCAAAACACTTATAGGCTTTGCAGAACTTACACACACACATACACACACAAAATAAAATCAATCAATCAACCTATTCCTCTCTGCAGTTATCAGGACAAGCTATGTGGACTGTGTGGTGATTACAATGGAAACTCCAAGGATGACTTCCGCAAACCTGACGGCACACTGGTCACCAAACCCAACGACTTTGGACACAGCTGGGTCACTGATCCAAAGTGAGTCAAACACACACACACACACACGCTCACGCACACGCACACACACACACACACACACACACACACACACGCACATGCACATACACAAGCACTTGGCCATACATTCTCTCTCTTCCCACTCTCTCTGTCTCTCATTTTCTTTCTCTGTCTTTCTCTCTCTTTTCTCTCTCTCTCAGACACACACAATCACACACAGTGGACTGATGTATATTCTCTCTCTCTCAGACACACACAATCACACACAGTGGACTGATGTATATTCTCTCTCTCTCCCCCTCAGCTGCAACAAGCCCAACACCACCATCCCTGGCTGTTCTATTGAGGACCAGGACAGATACGAGAGCTCCACCTACTGTGGCATGCTATTGGACAAGAAGGGACCCTTCGCTGTCTGTCACGCCAAGATCAACCCCAATGTGAGTGCTCATCTGGTTGCCATGACATTGTATACAATAGAATTATAATAACCATGACAGTAGTATCATATCAGATAGCATCTCTTAACTACAGATGTCTTCAAACAAAACTTTTATCAAGGTGAAACTAACAGCCTTAAACTGTGTGTGTGTGTGTGTCTCAGAGTCACTTCAAGGACTGCCTGTTTGACCTGTGTGAGCTGGATGGTGCCCAGCCCATCCTGTGTGAGGCCATCGAGGCGTACGTGAACGAGTGTCAGGACCGTGGAGTGACCATAGGATCCTGGAGGAACAGCACCTTCTGCCGTGAGTGGACAGGAATGATGATGAAGAGCATGGTGATGATGAGGATGAAGATGAGGATGAGGAGGAGGAGGAAGACAAACACAAGTTATTGATATTGATCAAATCTATATTTTTGGATAGTCGTTGTTCATAACAGATTACCTTCCCTCCTCTCTCCCCCTCCCCCTCCCCCTCCCCAGCTCTGACATGCCCCCCCAACAGCCACTACGTGCCCTGTGCCGCCCCCTGCCAGCCCACCTGTGCCAGCCAGCCCCCCACGGGGTGCAGTGGTCCCTGTGCAGAAGGATGTGTGTGTGACCCTGGCTACGTCCTCAGTGCTGACAAGTGTGTGAGGGAGGACAGCTGTGGATGCAATCACACCAACGGACAGTACTACGAGGTGAGGAGGTTCTGTGTGCCTGTGTGTGCATGCGTGTGTGCATGTATGTGTGCATGCATGCGTGCATGCATGCGTGCATGTGCGTGCGTTCATGCATGTATATGACTGCATATGTGAGGGAAACATCTCACTTCAACTCAATCACCCCTCTCTCTCTCTCTCTCTCTCTCTCTCTCTCTCTCTCACTCTCTCTCTCTCTCTCTCTCTCTCTCTCTCAGCAAGGGGAGGAGTTCTACGGGGAGAACTGCCAGCTCAAGTGCAAGTGTAACTCTCCGTACGTCACCTGTGCTGCTTCAGAGTGCCCCCCGCAGACTGAGTGTAAGGTGCAGGGAGGAGAGCTGGACTGCCACCCCACCAGTAAGTCCCAATGGCTATCGGTTAGTCTAACTTTGAAACTAGACTCAACAACAGACTCATGTACTCATCTGTCTTTCTCCTGCTCCAGGCTCTAAGGAGTGTGTCATCTCTGGAGACCCCCACTACAACACCTTCGATGGGCAGTTCTACAGCTTCATGGGTACCTGCACCTACACCCTGGCCAGAACATGCAAGAACAACACAGGTACAGCCCATCAATCAATCAATCAATCATTCAATCTGTCTATTCATCTGTGGCTTCATAAATCTCTGTTATGGAAGTCTATTAACTCTGAGTTCCCTGGTTCAATGTCAGTCTAGGTTCTAAGCTCTAAGTGAGACTGTTAACTCAGGGTTCTGTTGTTTTTTCTGTACCCTGGTGGTTCTATTCTGGATTAACCCTGGGTTCTGTTGTGTTATCATTTCTATGCTTCTCTGTGAGATGTTAACCCTCGGTTCCTTCGTGTTCTCAGGTCCGTGGTTCACTGTGGAGGGGAAGAACGAGGAGAGAGGCGGGTCCGGCTTGTCCTACCTCAGGAAGCTCTACGTTACCGTCAACGGAGTCACTGTTACCATGATGAAAAGCAGGAGGACTCTGGTCAGTGCTAACATTACGTTAGCTGTAACACATGTGTTATTAAACATTTATTACCTTATTAAAGCAACAGTTATTAGCATGTAACTGTCATATTAACATGGTTTGATCCCGGCTCCTCCTGTCCACGTGTCGAGGTGTCCATGGGCAAGACACTGAACCCCAAATTCCTCCCAATGAGCGGGCCAACGCCTTGCATGGTAGCTTGCTGCCTTTGGTGTGTGAATGGGTGAATGAGAGGTCATTGTAAAACGCTTTTGAATAAGGTGCTTTATAAGTGCAGTCCGTTATTAACATACTTGTAAACATATCATGTACACTCTACTTGGCACTCAGCATTAAGTTGGATTGGGGTAAGACCCTGTGACATACCAGTGTCATGTCCATGGGGTGTACTTGTGCATCAAGCCGCCTCACGCTACGGAAACAGGAGATAGCCTGTAACCATCGGTTCTCAACGCTATTTACTTTTACTCTAAGCATATATACTGAACGGGTTGAAATGAAAGACCTAAGACTTTTTCTGTGTGCATTAAAGGCCTATTTCCCTCAAAACATCCCTCAAAATATGCGACATCTGTGGCATTGTGCTGTGTGATAAAACTGCACATTTTAGAGTGGCCCTTTATTGTGACCAGCCTAAGGCACATCTGAGCAATAATCACGCTGTCTAATCAGCATCTGGATATGCCACACCTGTCAGGTGGATGGATTATCTCAGCAAAGGAGAAGTGCTCACTGACACAGATTTAAACACATTTGTGAGCACAATTTGAGAGGAAAAGGCCTTTTGTGTACATAGAAAATGTCTTAGATCTTTCATTTCAACTCATGAAAAATGTAAGCAAAAACAATATAATTACAACAATATAATTACAATATAATTACCTTACCCTTACAATTGCAACAAACCCATTTCAAGTGGGTGCTTGCTTTTACCATATGCTTTCAAAAGTTGTTTTTCTCAGAAATCCTATAATATGTGTTTAGTTTTTTTGGTGACCAAATTTCCCTTAACAACATGTTGCTATGTTACTGATATAATAAGGCTTGTTTTGGCTTGGGTGTAACATACAACATATAAAATTGCAAAGGGAAATCTGGTCAGTTGCCCAATTGAAAATATGAATGACTTTAAAAATGAATATCTCGTAAACATGTGATGTTGAGAAGTTGGACCACATACATGTACGTGAATGACTGCTGCCAGTTCATAGCCATAATAGTGCCTTTCCTAAAGCCTTTAGGAGTGGGTGGCATGTTGTCATAATAGCTTCCTTGTGCATCATCACCCCTCATCCCAGATGTGGACCTATTTTCTCCATATCACCCTCATCTCAATCTCCTAGGGATTTGTGAAATTACACACGCACGCCTGTCCCTTTTATTATCTTTTATCTCTCTCTCTCCCCCTCTTTATCTCTCTTTCATGGTATTTTATACCTCTTTCATTTTCTGTCTGACCAGTATTCCAGTAAGTCTGTCAATCATCTTGTCCTTAACCCTGTTGATATGCTTTCCTCAGGATCAGGGTCCTCAAACTCCTAACCGTCTTATCTCGTAACAACAGGGCTCAAAGGTCACAATCCTGTGTGTGTCAGCAGCTTACACTCTCTCTTTCCCTCCCTCCATCCCTCCCTCCCTCTCCCACTCCCTCTACAGGTGAACGAGCGGCGGGTATCCCTCCCTCACTCCCCCTCTCCGCTCATGTCTCTCTCCCTGGCGGGTCAGTATGTCACCCTGCAGACGACCTTCGGCCTCCGGGTGCGCTGGGACGGGAACCACTACGCCCAGATCTCTGTGCCCAGGTGGGTACGGGACAGGGACGGACACAGGAAACCACTTCCTGTTCATATCACAGGAACAAGAGTTATTTTTCCACTTCACAAACGTTAAGATCGTAAAGAAAAGAAAGAAAGATTAGAAGAGTTCCAATCTATCAGAGGTCAGAAAATAGATTTCGAAACAACTACATTATATCCTCTGAGATTATCTAATGCCGTCCTCCATCGATGACCTCTTAAATAAGATTCTCTAATGCCCTCCTCCATCGATGACCTCTTAAATAAGATTCTCTAATGCCCTCCTCCATCGATGACCTCTTAAATAAGATTCTCTAACTCTCCATTGAGGATCTCATCACTAATCCTCTCAGGTTTCTTGATATGTGTCTGCATCACAGAGCTATTCTAAAACCCTACTGTCCCAATACCACAGAGCTATAAAGGGCTCTGCACACAGCGTGCGATTTCTGTTACGCGTCAACATTCCATTTTGAAGTTTGAATGGAAGTCTATGAGAACATCGCATTTCAACACACACGGCCCCGATTTTAATCGCACGGCGAACATTCGATTCCATTCATTTTGAATGGGACAAAGAGTTTTGTCGCACTGTCAAATTTGTGCTTTTTCCCATTCAAAATGAATGGAATCGAATGTTCGCCGTGCGATTAAAATCGGGGCCGTGTGTGTTGAAATGCGATGTTCTCATAGACTTCCATTCAAACTTCAAAATGGAATGTTGACGCGCAACAGAAATCGCACGCTGTGTGCAGAGCCCTTAAAACCTTAGAGTGGCTGATATCACATAGCTGTTCTAGAACCCTAGAGTGGCTGAATGTCACAGAGCTGTTGTATAACTCTAAAGTATCCGAATCATAGAAATATAATAAGCAGAGCGGACATGCCCATTCAAATCAACATTCCATAGTGGGTGTACCGAGGGCCATCGTTTGGCGTGCTATCATGCCAAATAGTGTCTGGGACGACATCTGATGACCTCAATGCTGCATCTTCAATAATCCAATTAACAATATAAGCACAGTATAAAAGGAAATGATATAAGGGTTATCTGTAGTCGTGATCTTGTCTGAGGATGGATGTCTTGTGCGAGCCACCTGAGGTAAATCGCTGAGGTTATCAGGAATGTCTGGAATACTAGCGACGGCATAGCAACAGACGTGAAAGTCCTGATTACATTACCCGGACACATTTTGGCAACCGGACACTATTTGGCATGACAGTGCTACCTCTGAATCTGTAGCTTCTCTCTGTGTTCTACATACGCAATGACAATGATAACCATGGCAATTATGTATTACAATTCCATGTCGGACATCTTTTGCTGTACAAGCCGTTATTGCCATGTTCTGAGGCAGCATGTCCGTTCTACTCATTCTATTTTTTATTGGCTGAATGTTTCAGAGGTATTATAGAACCCTAGAGTGGCTGATATCAAAGAGCTATAAAACCCCTCGAGTGTCCCAAGTCACAGAACGGTTAATAAACTCTAGAGTGGTTGATATCCTCATATTGTTGTTGTGATTCTCTGTCCATCAGTTCCTACGCGGACCAGATGTGTGGTCTGTGCGGAGACTATGACGGGAACCCAAACAACGA
>NC_137682.1:1561375-1566375 GCF_963989245.1 Nansenia antarctica | reverse complement strand
CATGTGGCCAGCCGGGGCTCGAACCGCCGATCTGCCAACCTTGCGATCATTAGACGTCAGCTCTACCTCCTGCGCCACAGCCGCCCCTCTGTTGTATTGACAGTGATATTTACTCTGAGAGAGCCCAAACAGCTAACTGACTGAGATGGTTTGTGTCCCTAGGCGTGGGTGTGTGTCACGTGGCCGGCGACCCCCACTACTACACCTTTGATGGCGTCATGCACACCTTCATGGGCACCTGCACCTACACCCTGGTCCAGGTGTGTATCTCTGTCCTCTATTCATAGTTCTCCCTCCCTCCCTCCATCCTTCCATCCCTCTCTCTCTCTCTCTCTCTCTCTCTTCTTTCCAGCATACCCTTATTTATTCTCTCTTTCCCACCCTCCATCCCGTAACGCATCTCTGTTTCTTTCCCTCTCCTACCATTCCTTTCTCTCTCTCTGTCTCTTTCTCTCTCTCTCTCTCTGTCTCTTTCTCTCTCTCTCTCTCTCTCTCTCTCTCTCTCTCTGTCTCTTTCTCGCTCTCTCTCTCTGTCTCTTTCTCGCTCTCGCTCTCCCTCTAACTCACCCCTCTCCCTCCATCTCCAGATGTGTAACTCCACCCAAGTCACACCCTTCCGTATTGTGGCGAAGAACGAGGAGCGCGGCCAACCACAAGCCTCCTACGTCAAACAGATCGACATCTTCCTCCCCAACACCAACATCACCCTCATGAAGAGCCGCAGAGTCCTGGTGAGGAGGAGGGAGGCAGGGAGGGAGGGAAGGAGGGAGGGAGGGAGGGAGGGAGGGAGGGAGGGAGGGAGGGAAGGAGGGAGGGAGGGAGGGAGGGAGGCAGGAAACGGGGGGGTGGAGGAGAGGGGAAGGGTAGACAAAGGGAGGAAGGGAGGAAGGGGGTAACAGAGAAAGGAACAGGGGGATCTAAGCAGGAAAGGGGGAATGGAGGGAGGAAGGGGTGGACAACCATACCAGTCTTTGATTGAGACCTTTTTTTTGCATAAATGTAGCTTAATGAGTCTTAAGAGCAGCCATTACTATGTATTGAACAACCGGCCTGATGTCATAACGGATCATTGACCATTACTAACTGTGCCCCCCTCCCCCTATTAACCTCTCGCCCCCTTCTCCCCCTCTCCCCCTCTCCCCCTCTCCCCTTCTCCCCCTCTCCCCTTCTCCCCCTCTCCCCCTCTCCCCTTCTCCCCCTCTCCCCTTCAGTTGAACGGACGCAGGGTGAAGACCCCTCTGGATATCGCGGTGGCCGGGGCGAAGGTCCTGAGTAGCGGGGTCTACAGCATGCTGGACACAGACTTTGGTCTGAATGTGAAGTTTGACGGAGTCCATCATCTGGAGATCACCATCCCTGGAGAATACTTCAACAAGGTACTGGGACTAGTTGTGTTCCAATCATAGCTAGCTAGCTTACTTACTTACTTACTTACTTATCAAATGTACATTTGGGACAGTAATAGTTCACTCAAATGACTGGCATGCTGCTAGGTGATAAGTAAGCAAGTAAGCTAGCTAGCTATGATTAGAAACAAAGTAGTATCCAGTTTTGGAATAGAACCAGAACTAGAACTAGGTTTGTGTTGGTGGGAAGGAGGTGTGAGTCTCCCATGTACATCAAAGCTCTCACTGCTCTGACACCTGACCCTATCACTGCTCTGACCCCTGCCCCCCCCCCCCCCCCCCAGGTGTGTGGCATGTGTGGGAACTACAACATGAACGCCTCAGATGACAGCCTGATGCCAGACGGTCGCCCAGCCAAGGATGTGATCGAGCTGGGGAACAGCTGGAAGTCTGAGGGAGACAGTGAGCCAGGGTCAGTCACACACACACACACACACACACACACACACACACACACACACACAAGGATGTGATCGAGCTGGGGAACAGCTGGAAGTCTGAGGGAGACAGTGACCCCGGGTCAGTCACCCCTCTCTCATCACATAACGACCTCCTCAGTCTACACACACACACACACACACACACACACACACACACACACACACACACACACACACACACACACACACACACACAATGAAGACCTCTTACTCTACTACACCTTATACCTGAGCAAACACAACAAACATAGGTCCAATACAACATTTGTTTTAGTACATTAGTATGTAGATTACATAGGTAAAGGTATTTCAGGTGTGTTTTATTTAGCGTGTAGTTAGTTTGCACCTTTTTGGATTATTCCATCGGTCCCATTGTACCAGGCAACTTTTATCAAGCAAAGCTCAAGTATTTGAAAGTATTTGACATACATACACGCTCCATTGTACCTCCTACCCCCCTCGACAGGTCCACCGTCAACATCCCCCCAGCCAACCATCTGCCTCCGCCTTCAGTCATGAATGTTTTACACTCTAGTCTAGTTCATCAATAATACACCACACTACAGTGCTGGGCTAGTTTACCTGTTCACGGGTTATACCAATGAAAACAGTTGACATACTATAGATGGTTATGGTTCATTGATCATCCTTATGATATGGAAAGAGGATAGGACATATTTGGCCTCTCCCTCCGTCACTCTCTAACTCTCTAACTCTCATCCCTCAGGTGCCAACCAGACCAGCGTCCTGACGTTCACACCCGACTGCACCGCAGAGGAAGAGAAGGAGTTCGAGGCCAAGTGTTCTCATACCTTCCTGTCCGACCGCTTCAAGCCCTGCCACTCCCTGCTGCCCCCGGAGGCCTTCCTAGGGAACTGCGTGTACGACATGTGCGAGTACGACGGCATGCAGGCCACACTGTGTGACAACGTGGAGGCCTACGCCCAAGCCTGCCAGAGCGCCGGGGTCACCATCAGCTGGAGGAACAACACCTTCTGTCGTAAGAGAGGGGAGGGAGAGGGGGAGGGGGAGGGTAGGGGAGAGGGAGGGAGAGGGGGAGGGGAGGGGAGAGGGAGGGAGAGAAGGACAGGGTTTCCACGGGTCCTTGAAATCCTTGAAAGTTATAGACATGGGTCATTGAAAGTGCTTGAATTCCCCTCTCTCTCTCTTTCTCTAAAAATAAATATATATTAAAAAATGTTTTACTTAGCTCGTCAACTAGTTCTGTCTCAAACTATGCCGGGTTGGGTCCTTGAATTTGAGGGAATTGAGTCTTGAAAGATGCTTGGAAGGTGCTTGAAAGGTGCTTGGAAGGTGCTTGAAAGGTGCTTGGAAGGTGCTTGAATTTGATGTTTCAGAAGGTGTGGGAACCCTGGAAGGAAGGAGTCACTAAAACGTGTTAAAGTGTGAGATGTGCAACGATGTGTACCGATGTCTCATAACCTCTCTCTCTCTCTCTCCTCTCTCCTCTCTCCTCTCTCCTCTCCTCTCCTCTCCCCAGCCCTGCCCTGCCCTCCAGACAGCCACTACTCAGACTGCAGCCCCCCCTGCCCGCCCACCTGCTCCGACCTCTTCCCCACCACCTGCCACCTGCCGTCCACCAGGTGTGTGGAGGGCTGCCAGTGTGACGCCGGCTTCGTCCTCAGCGACGAGAAGTGTGTCCGTCTGGACGGGTGTGGCTGTGTGGACGAGGACGGAGAGTACCATAATGTGAGTCTGACAGACATACACACACACACACACACACTCATATACACACACACTCACACACACTCACACACACACATACACACACACACATACACACACACACACATACACACACACACACACACTAGTGTGTATGATGTGTATTCGGCTATCAGAAAATGATAAAAGTAAACACAAAGTAAACACAATTCAAATAGGACAGTAGTTCAATTGTGTGTGTGTGTGTGTGTGTGTGTGTGTGTGTGTGTGTGTGTGTCCAGGTGGGAGACTCGTGGGTGACAGATCACTGTGCAGACAGGTGCACCTGTAACCTCGGGGGCAGCATCGGCTGTAAGGACTACGGGTGTAACGACCAGGCTGTGTGCACCCTGGACGAGAACGGAGACCTCTACTGCAAACCTGAGAGTGAGTGTCCAAATCTAGCCCCTAATATTCCCCCCCAATGTAACCCCTCTGTGTTTGCTGCCACGCTGCCCCCTGTCCTGCCCTGAATAGCACAAGTAGAATGTTGCTTCACTTTGGTCGGTTGAATACTTCAGAGCAGAAACAGGGAACAGCTTGCTGCTTCTCTTGCTGAATATTTTTTTTTAAAACTATGTCAATAATCCACAGTGTGGCCTGGGGTGGTCCAGTGGTCTAGCACCACGGTCTACAATGCACACATATGCCCATGTCGGCATGGGTTAGAATCCGGCCCATGCCCTGCTGACATGCCCTCTCTCTCTCTCCCTTCTTCTCCTTACTGTCCTATCTGTCTTCACTGCATCTGTCCAATAAAATGAAAAAAATACGAGTGGGACTGCCCCACTCAGAAAAATAACTTAAAAATAAATAAATAAAAATAATCCACAGTTATACAGGTCATATCTGGAGGCCGTATCTGTGATCCATAAAGCCTCTAAATCTCTAAACACAAACAATCTCTCTCTCTCTCTTGTCTCTTCATGTCACTCCCCCCACCCCCACCCCCCTCTCCCTTACCCTCTCCCTTACCCTCCTCCCCCTCTTCAGAGTTCAATAAGTGCAGTGTTTCCGGAGACCCCCACTACCGTACGTTTGACGGGTTCACCCACCACTACCAGGGTCCGTACACCTACGTCCTGACCCAGGGCCAGAACCTGCCCTCCTCCCTCACCGACCTCAACGTGCGGGGCAAGAACATCCGCCGCGGGGGCAACCGCCGCGTGTCCTTCCTGGACGAGATGTTCATCGACGTGTACGGGGTTAATGTCCGCTTCCAGCAGAAGAAGAAAGTACTGGTGAGTTGGATGGAGGGAGGGAGGGAGGGAGAGAGGGAGAAGGATCCATGAATCGTACTGGGCCGTTGGCATACATGAGGAAATTAACATTGTGGTGCCATTTCTCTATGAATGTTGTAATGGCGTAATAGTCATATTCAGACACTGTGTCCTGAATGGAGGCTTTTGGATGCAACCCAGCAATG
>NC_137682.1:1536375-1556375 GCF_963989245.1 Nansenia antarctica | reverse complement strand
ATGGTCAAACTGCCGGAACTCCTTTGCTTGGCAACGTTGTGTTACTGTGATTAGCACCCTAACTTGCTAACTTGCTCAGAAACCAGTAGCAGCTGGGCAGTGTGTGTAAAGTGAAGCCCAGGCTAATCAGACCATTCTGACCCACAGACACTTTAGCATGTCCACAGGTTACTGTAATACTAGTTTTGGTGACGCTACTGCAGCTCCATTGCATTTCCAGTATGAATATGAACACTGTCATGATGTCATCAGTCTCTCCTGTTGTAATTATGAACACTGAGAGACTCACTAGGTAAATGTTGCTTTTTGCACCGGGACCTTATATACTGTATTTACAATACTTTGGTATGTCACAACACAAGTTCCACTTGAAGTAAGAATGTTCTGTGTAATGACTTTCTTCTTCAATAATTGATTTAATAAATTAACGTGGGCACATGGGACACAGAAACAGCCAATCGAGACAGTCCGTCAAGAACAAGACTGAAGCAGAGGGGTATCGAGGCAGGCTAGAATGCTGATCTGAGTGGCATTTTCAGCTGATTCTTTCAGTTTTGGGGACCCTCCGATATTAACTTTAAACAAAGGGAATCGGAGGTTCAAAAAGACTACTGTGCCCCGCGGTGGTGTAGCGGTCTAAGCACTGGCCACTAGTGCAAGCTGCCCACCGGGGACTGGGATCGTATCCCGGTCTCGCCAGATTCGGATATGGCTGGGGCACACACGGGGAGCGGCATATTGGGCGGCCGCTCCCGAGGGCGGTATAGGAGTATTTCCGGACAAGGATCCGTCGCGCAACAGCGCCCCCGGGGTGCCGGAATAACGGTGCTGGGCTCGAGGAGCCAGTCAGCTAGTCTGCCTGGCGGCCTCCTCTGGGACTGCCGGCCACGGGGTCGTGCGGCGGATCCTTCGCAATAGGCAGGGGATAATTGGATGCTAGGTTGGGTTCAATTGGCTACCAAATTGGGTGAAAAAGGGCTAAAATCTGAAAAGACCTGGGGGTACTGAACAGCCCGCACGTTGGTTTGCAGGGTGTTCCTTCCCATTCAGTATTTTGACATATAACAGATAACAAACGAAACCGCCACAACACGACCTCGGGGGTAATCCAATATTCCATCCACACAGTAATAGTCTTGGTAATAATTGTCCACGGGGGTTCTCTTCTAGATACGGCGTCTCAAATCAGTACTTCTCTTCTCTCTTCTCTCAACTCTTCACTCCACTCTCAACCACCCTCTGGTAGCAAATGAGCACCTTTCGAAATACCTTTTCGAAAACCCGCCAACAGGCAAGCCACTCCCCCATGTACCCTGGGTAACCAATCATCACCCCCTGAGCTCACCATGACAACCAGGAACAGTTGGATCGTGACACTACCTTGGCAGTTTGAGCCGAGCTGAGCAGCTCTGTGGAGCTTTTCCTTTTCCTAAGTAAATTTGTAACAAAACCACAGAAAGCAAAAGAAGCGCATAATTGATTAAGATGATTGGATAATTAGGCTTTTCATTGACCATATTGGTTTTCCTATACAGCTCTTATTTAAGCCTATAAACTCTCTCTAGAAAGATGATATTGTGGAAGATAGCGTAGGCTTCTCCACTCATTCTGTCCTGTCATTGGTCAGACAAGCTCAGGTTGATGTGTGTGGTAAGAGTGTGTTCTGTATCTCTGTGTGGTAAGAGTGTGTTCTGTCTCTGTCGCTCTCCACAGATCAGCTGACGATCATCCTCATAGCGGTGCTGGTGCCTGTGGGCGTCATCCTCATCGTGCTGATCATTGTGTGTTGCTGCAGACGCAGAACAAAGTAAGTCCAGCTACCACCGTCTAGACACGCCTACTGTCCCCTAAACACACACTACACACTACTACTGTCTAGACACGCCTACTGTCCCCTAAACACACTACACACTACTACTGTCTAGACTGCCTACTGTCCCCTAAACACACTACACACTACTACTGTCTAGACACGCCTACTGTCCCCTAAACACACACTACACACTACTACTGTCTAGACACGCCTACTGTCCCCTAAACACACTACACACTACTACTGTCTAGACTGCCTACTGTCCCCTAAACACACTACACACTACTACTGTCTAGACACGCCTACTGTCCCCTAAACACACACTACACACTACTACTGTCTAGACACGCCTACTGTCCCCTAAACACACACTACACACTACTACTGTCTAGACACGCCTACTGTCCCCTAAACACACTACACACTACTACTGTCTAGACACGCCTACTGTCCCCTAAACACACACTACACACTACTACTGTCTAGACACGCCTACTGTCCCCTAAACACACACTACACACTACTACCGTCTCGACACGCCTACTGTCCCCTAAACACACACTACACACTACTACCGTCCTGACACACCTACTGTCCCCTAAACACACACTACACACTACTACCGTCTAGACACGCCTACTGTCCCCTAAACACACACTAATTAATTAATTAATTTTGCCATTTAGCAGACGCTTTTAATCCAAAGCGACTTACAATTACGAATTACAGGGACATTCCCCCTGGAGTAACTGAGGGCTAAGTGCCTTACTCAAGGGCACACTAGTAGTGGTGTGGTTTCAGGCGGGATTTGAACTCACAACCTTCCGATCACAAGTCCAACTCACTATCCACTAGACCACCGCTACACACTTCACTGTATGTTCACTCCAAATCACAATGAATCCTAACTAGAAGTCCATGTCATTGTGTGTGTGTGTGTGTGTGTGTGTGTGTGTGTGTGTGTGTGTGTGTGTGTGTGAATCCTAACTCTGTCCATGTCATTACAACAGGAAAACAAAGAAGATAAGTAAGGCAGACAAGCTTCAAATGGGGTCAAGTAAGTGCCTGTCTCAATCTGCCCTCATAGAAACATCGAAACATACTGTACAACCAGTCAGACTGCTAACACGTTATTATAGACACTTGATCATTGTCATCTTATTTTGCCAAGCACAATGCAAATCTTACATCTCTCTCTGTCTCTCTCTGTCTCTGTCTCTCTCTCTGTCTCTCTCTCTCTCTCTCTGTCTCTCTCTCTCTCTCTCTCTGTCTCTCTCTCATTGTTCTCTCTCTCTCTCCTCTCTATCATTGTTATCTGTTTCCAGGTGCCCCGTACTACAAAGTGCACGACCTTAAGAAAGAGGAACACGTGACTCATTTCTGATGAAAGAGGAAGACACAGAATAGTGTTCCATGTTTACTGGTGTATGACTGTACAGAAGACACACACACACACACAACTAATTTGAACTGAACCTTTTATAAGTGACTTAAGAAAGCGTACATTAACTCAATTCAGAATATCTCGCCACCTCGTTGCCAAATGTTAACGTTTGTCCCCATATTGTTATCATATAATGTTCAAATCAAACCAAATGTTATTTGTATAGCAGCGCATTTCTCACAAAATGTGACCCAATGCGCTTCACAAAGAGCAAAGAAGATAAAGCAGCAACTAAGATGGGCATTTAAAAAGGCGAGATTGAATAAGTAGGAGGTTTTGAGGTCTCGCTTAAATGTTTCCAGAGTGTTGGACAGTCTCAGGCTCTCAGGTAGGGTGTTCCACAGTCTGGAGCATATACACTGATCAGCTGTCTCTCCATATCTCCTGGTCCTGGCTTCTGGGGCCGTCAGGAGTTCAGTGCCAGTGGACCTCAGGGGTCTACCCGGTGTGTATCTTACAAGCATGTCCACGATGTTATTATGTTTATCTTATTTTATTAACTTATTGAAGCTTCTGTTGTAATTAAGTTATTTTTGGTAGGGAAATCCAATGATGAAATGCCTACTGTACTGTATGCTTAAGATAGAATTCATTTTTGAATTGAATAAATTACGTTACGTTGCGAAACAATTGTCGGTCTTCTTTTCTTACTGTACAGTATGTACACACATGAAACACAACACAGGCCTTCCCGATTGCATTTATTTATTTTTGACAAGACTGCAACAAAAATGAGTGATAAAAACAAAACATTTTCAACACTTTTCTTACAAAGTCAACACCTTTTTTTGTTGTTCCTGTATGTTGATTCAAGGCAACCAAACCAAAGTAAGGCCAGTGATGACATCACAGCAGGTGACATCACAGCAGGTGACGCCACACAGCAGAGAACAGTGAACTGCATTCCTTGGTCGTGTTTCCCAAGAACACAGAATGAAACATTAAAAGCAAATAAAGTGCTTAACACAACAATGGCAGTTAAAATAAGACAACATAATATGTCCTATTGTGTGAGTTACTGTGGTCAGAGCACTAGCAAACAATAAATAATGTTCAGTCTAAGGTGAAATGAATGGATGAAGTAACTTTGTTACTCAAGTGCTCCGCTTGGAATGACTCTTGTTCCCAGGTAAAGAACATAAATACATAAAATGAACAGAACCAATAGAACACAAACCTCTACTACTTAACGCACATGCTCCTCTCAAGTTTCTGAGCAATTGACGAGGCCATGTGTGGAGTGGTAGGGTCAAATTAAAACTAAACAAGCAAACAAAACAATGTTGTTACTTTCAGAGAAATGTCCAGGATGCAGATATAGAACAGTCAACAGAATCAACAGACGCCTCCCCTGCTTCTGGGTACTCTACTCTTGTCTAACGAGAAACAAAATGACAAATGAATCCAGAGTGCAGGGCTTAGCCTCAGATGCAACGCAACATTTTGCGATTACTCAAGTGGTGTCTGGTTTCTCTCTCTGTTCTCCGAGTGATATCTACACTGTTCAAAGAGCACCCTGTATACTTTGTACACCATCTCCACAGTTTTGACACAGTTCAGTGCACCACCAACCTCCAAGTCAAGTCATAGCATTACTCAGTGGATACATACACACAGTGGATACATACACACAGTGATACATACACACAGTGGATACATACACACAGTGATACATACACACAGTGGATACATACACACAGTGGATACATACACACAGTGGATACATACACACAGTGGATACATACACACAGTGGATACATACACACAGTGGATACATACACACAGTGGATACACACACACAGTGGATACATACACACAGTGAATACATACACACAGTGAATACATACACACAGTGGATACATACACACTAAGTCACATATTTGTTCAGATTGTTAGAAATGCCCATTTTCATTAACTTGGTTCAGTCAACGGATGATGAAATTACACAATTACACAATACTGACAATATGAAAATATATCCAGTGTTTCGGCTCATTCAGAAGCATAAAACCAATGCAACTTTGTACTTACAGTACTTTTTGTACAAACACACACACACACACAACCATTGTCCGATGTTCTCAGCACAAATTTAAACATTCAAAAACTAACAGTGTTCCTACCTCTAAAGCACCTAATCTGGATTCGAATCATCCACAACTAAATCCACGTCAAGTATAAAAGGAATAACGACGGCAACGTGTCAACCAGCACAATCAAAGGCTCTCTGCAATAACTTTACCCATGCGAGGACGTCTACGGATCCTTCGAGGCACAAGGATCACAAATATCATCCAAGTCAAGTAGGTAGTAGTAGTAGTAGGGGGACATAAAAACACATAGTTGTGGATGTTACAGTATATCATATGTGTACTGTACAATGGACATCAAACAGGGAGTCAATGACATGTATGTCAAGAGTTATTCAACAACTTGTCTCATGGCAGAAATGTGAATGTGACCAAGAAAGAAACATAGCATGACTTATTCAAACCCTCCCTTTGCGAAGGCTAACGGTGTGTGTGTGTGTGTGTGTGTGTGTGTGTGTGTGTGTGTGTGTGTGTGTGTGTGTGTGTGTGTGTGTGTGTGTGCACGCGCGTGTATTAATGCACGAGAGAGGAAGCAACAAAGTGAAAATGTCATGCTCTCTATTGGAATGAGTATGGTATGGACCGCCACAGAGTGATATGAAGTTGCCCCTAAACGCCAAGCTAGGGTTAGCTGTTAGCTGTTAGCTGTTAGCTGTTAGCTGTTAAGGATTAGGGGAAGGAGAGTAAGCTGAGGGAGGGAGAGAGGTGGGCAGTGGAGGGGGAGAGGGAGAGAGGGAGTGATGGATGGAAAGAGGGAGGGATGGAGAGAGGGAGGGATGGAGAGAGGGAGGGATGGAGAGAGGGAGGGTAAGCTGACCCGAGAACTCTGCTAGGGGGCAACTTCTACTCACAGCAAACGTGGAATCCGCCCAAAACACTGAAACAACTCAAGGGAATGTTTGGACAGAAGCCTGCGTGTGTGTACTTTGTGTGTGTGTGTGTGTGTGTACTTTGTGTACTTTGTGTGTGTGAGAATTATAAGACGTTCAAGCCACAGTGAGGCTGACACAAAATGAAATGAAAACAGGACAAAATACAAACACATTTTAGCAACAACTAAAAATGTCATAAGGAATAGCAAACCCAGTGTAAAGACAGACAGTGTCGTCAGTGTGCTACAGTACACATGTACAGTACAGTACAGTACACCATGACAACATAACACAACCAGTGTGAAACTCCAGTGTCCCACAATGCAATAGAACGTCAATGTCTGCCCCCATGTTCCCTTGTGCCACTCTGAGACATTCCAGAGACAGATGAAGTCTTCTCCTAGGATAGGAAGCATGTTCAAGACCCGCTAGTGAACACAGTCCAGGACTAGGCTTAATCTGTGTCCGGGAAACTAGCCCAAAACTTTTTCTATCAGGTACATAGTTTATGTAGAACATTGGCAGTTAAACCAGTATATATACCAGCAAGGTAAACAAATCTACTTCAGAGAAGCTGCTCCAACATTGCTGCAACGTTCTGCTCTTAATCCTCTTGGCCAAAGCTCTGAAACCTTCACATCTAGTATTTACATATCAACAATTAACAGCGTTACATCAAAATGAAATTTTAAAAAACTGAAACGCAAGTAAACAAAAAGTCTGATGTTTAGAAAAAACACTTGAGACAGATTCTAATTCTTCCAGTGTGTTGAAATGATACAGGTTGTAATAGAGTAATAGACATTCAGTTGGTTCTGGTTGTCTGTCATTATTCTAGCATGGTTGATCCCAAACATAGGAAATGTTCTGGCTCGATGAAAAATATCCTCCGTAGCATCAACTCCTCCCCAACTCATCTCTCTCTCTCTCTCTCTCCCTCCCTCTCCCTCTCTCTCCCTCCCTCTCTCTCTCTCTCTCCATCACCCCCCCCCCCCCGCCCCCCTCATCGTGTCTCTTCGTCTCTGAGACGGTCCAGCACCAGAACCTTACACTCTCTCTTGGCGATCTTGTCCAGGGAGAGGACAGAGTGGTCTGGGGGGAGGTAGAGGGGTCGGCCCACCGGGGACCCCACCGGAGGGGTGATAGCACGGCGCTCCATCACACTGCCTGTCCTGAAATACCAAACACACACACACACACACACACACACACACACATGCACACACACACACACACACACACACACACACACACACACTGTATATACTTGTATATGCAAGCATGGGAGAGTGTGGGGTGTAAGCGTGAGAGAACTGCTGGTGGTTTTGGCATGGTGTGTGTGTGTGTGTGTGTGCGTGTGCGTGCGCGTGCGTGTGCGTGTGTGTCTGTGTGTGTGTCTGTGTGTGTGTCTGTGTGTCTGTGTGCATGTGCGTGTGCGTGCGTGCGTGCGTCTGTGTCTGTGTGTGTGTGTGTGTGTGTGTGTGTGTGTGTGTGCGTGTGCGTGCGTGTGTGTGTGTGTGTGTACCTGATCAGCAGGGACCTGGAGGGCTGCAGGTGAGAAAAGCTCTGGGACCGGCCCAGACTCTGTCTCTCCAGCAGGTCCCTCACCGCGGGGCTGGACGGGCTGTTCTTCCGGGACAGGGACAGGGACAGGGGGCGGGACTCCCCGGGGGGGTTGGACACCGACGCTGTGAACTGCAGCTTCAGTTTCATGTGCTGGCTCAGCTGTGGAGGGGGAGGGAGGGGAGGGGAGGGGGGAGGGAGGGGAGGAGGGGAGGGAGGGGAGGGGAGGGAGGGGAGAGGAGGGGAGAGGAGGGGAGGGAGGGGAGAAATGCAAAGGCAAAAGCAAAGACGTAAGAAATTGGAGATTGGAATTAGGTCATAGAGTGTGTCTGTGTGTCTGTGCATGTGTGTGTGTGTGAGTGTGAGTGTGAGTGTGTGTGTGTGTGGGTGTGGGTGTGGGTGTGGGTGTGGGTGTGCGTGTGTGTGTGCGTGAGTGCGCAGGCTACTCATGTACACAAACTCACAGAAATATGTTCTTTACACACACACACACACGTAGGCCCAGTGTACCTACCTCAAAGAGGCCAGCTCTGAGGATCTGAAAGGCCACCGTGAAGGAGAGAGTGCTTCCCTTACGGCACTGACCCAGGATGTTGAGAGGAGTGTGACACACCACCGCGCTGACGGACGGATCCTCCTGACGACCTCGTCCTGGGGGGGGGGGGGGGTTAGGGTTTTAGCGTTGGGCCTAGCTACCTTACAGGGTGGTGTTGAACTGAAGAGAGAGAGCAATACGAACAGACCCTGTTACTCTGTTACTCTGTTTGGTAGTTGTGGGCTTTGGTTTCACCAGATCTCTGAAGCTTAGACGGGATTTACAGCGTTGGAGAGACACATCTGTTCTGTTTGCTTGGTTTTTTTCAGGGTTTTTAGACAAATCTGTTCTGTCTGTGTCGCTTTTCTCTCTCTGTGTGTGTCTCTATGTAATGCTCTCTCTCTCTCTCTCTCTTTCTCTCTCTCTGTCTCTCTCTCTCTCTCTCTCTCTGTCTCTGAGTCTCTCTCTCTGTCTCTCTCTCTCTGTAAATGCTCTCTCTGTGTCTCTATGTAATGCTCTCTCTCTCTCTGTAAATGCTCTCTACATTCCTCTCTCTGTATCTCTCTCCCTCTTCCCCTCATCTCTCTCCCTCCGTCTTTTGTCACATCTCCAGTATGTACTCAGCAGCTTCCACCCCTCTCCCCCTAGACACTTACCTCACTACCATCTGGCAGGCTACGTTAGCCAGACACACACGTGTTCACGCACACTGCTGAGGTCAGCCTATAGCCATACATTTGATCATACCCACACCCTTGTATCAAGTATCATGGTATTATATGTAATTATACAACAATTAGTTCCGACAAAGTCATTTGATTGGATTTGATTGGACAAGAGGCATTCCATGAGTGCTGATATACAGTATAACAGCACTGGGACTTTTAACTATATGTATCACTCCGCCGCACAGATGTTCTACTAAATGACCGTTAATTAGACTACATGTTTGTGTTCAGGTTACTAGGCAACAGTCCATTTGAAGTTCAGTTGCGGAACAATTTTTTGTACCTACGACCCAATCACAGCTGTGCTGATATTCAGTATAACACACTCCCTCTCGTGTGATATTGCTTAATTCTATGTTGTCTAATGTCCCAATAAGGATGAGGAGGAACATGCTAGTGAACATATGATCCTATCCTCACCCTGATCCTAACCCTAACCCATGACGACATCATCTGTCTACCTCAGCGACAGTCTCTCCTTCTACGTTCTCTTATCTCTCTCTCTCTCTCTCTGTCTCTCTCTGTCTCTGTCTCTGTCTCTGTCTCTGTCTCTGTCTCTGTCTCTGTCTCTCTCTCTCTCTCTCTCTCTCTGTCTCTCTCTCTCTCCCTCCCTCCCAGCCTTTCTCTCTCTATTTTTGCCCCTCTCACCCTCGGGGGTCCAGACCAGCCGGACAGCCAGGAAGTCTTGCAGGTTGTTGAGGAGGGTGTACTTGACCCGGAAGTGTTCCTGTGACCTCACGGCGCTGGGACAGGAAGCGGTCATGACCAGACGGGGCCGGTCCAGGCGGACGCTGGGCAGGGCGTAGTGGGTGGAGATGTACCTGGTGAAGGGCAGCTTGGGGGTGCACCACTGCAGCACCGCCACCAGGGGAATCTCCAGGCCCTAGAGAAGGCAAGGCAAGGCAGGTTTATTCGGTTGTTAAGTCGTGACGTGTTTCCGGGTCCAACGTTGGCTGAGGCGCTCTCTTCGAAATGCCGCAGTAATAATAATAATTCATTATATTTGTATAGCGCTTTTCCGAGGCTCAAAGACCCTGACAATATGGGGAAAACGGGAAAGTGCTGCTGTGTCCCTTGTTGTATGAATAGATCCCAGTCTAAAAAACGATTGAACTGTCATTCTACCGCTGTAGTACACTGGTACGATGGTGCGGGGAATTTCTGGTTTGGACCTGGAAATTACAAAACATCACGTTTGACGTCAGACTTAACAACCGAATTAGTACAGCACATGTCATACAACAGGGGCAATTCAAAGTGCTTTACATACATTATTTAAAAATACAGCAAGAGGAGCATAAGAAAATAAAAAATTACAATGAATAAAAGCAAATATAAGAAGTAAACAGATAAAACATTTAAAAAGACAATAGTTAATGGATAAAATACATTGCTAGAAGTGTTTGTGTTTAATCATAACTGGTGCAAAACATGAAGGTTTTTAGCTTGGATTTAAATATTGTAAGGGTTTGGGCCTGTTTGATTTCTTCAGGGAGTTTGTTCCAGGAGCATGCAGCAGCGTGACTGAAAGCTGCTGCACCGTGTTTTGTTTTTACTCTTGGAATTATTAGCTGATTAGTCTCAGCTGACCTTAGGGACCTTGCGGGAATATAGGGTGGGAGGAGATCTTGTAGTGTTGAGAAAACACCAGAACCATAGAGGATGAGTGTCACATGGGGATGAGGATGAGTATCACAGGATGAGGATCACATGATGCTCTAGTCTAGACAACAATGGGTGAACGGAATGTTGGGAGGAATGTTGTAGGATTGTAGGATTGTCGGGATTTAATCAAATTTGGAACATCAGGACTGAAATTCTAGAATGGATTGGAATACCAGAATACTGACTGGAATACTACTGGGGGGTAGTGGTGGTCTAGTGGATAGTGAGTTGGACTTGTGATCGGAAGGTTGTGAGTTCGAATCCCGCCTGAAACCACACCACTACTAGTGTGCCCTTGAGTAAGGCACTTATCTGTGCAGTATAGTACAGTGGATTGTGTACATAGCCTCTATTGATGTAAACCAGCTCCTTATCTTCTTGTGATTTTATGCATCTATGCTTTTTCCAAAATGTGTTTCTTTTTCCTTTCTTAAACACCAGGGGAGCCACCCCTCCTAAATTTCGTTGTTTGGTACCTGTACTGTAACAATGACAAATAAAGTCTATCTATCTATCTATCTACTCCAGGGGGAATGTCCCTGTAATTCGTAATTGTAAGTCGCTTTGGATAAAGGCGTCTGCTAAATGGCAAAATTAAATTTAAAATTAATACGGTACTTGTAAACCATTGAACTAACTAACCAACTAACTACCGTACTGTTTTGTATTATATTGCATTTCATATCACCGTACTCTGCACAGCACTTTGGCACTATTGAGGCCACTGTAAAATCCATCACTGTGTTACTTTATCAATGTTGGGTTACTTTTTTCACATTACTTATTATTATTGTGTTATTATTGTGTTTTGGATCTGAATGCTGCAATGCCATTGTTGAGGAACCAAAGCTTAGGAATTGTACTTGTGTACTTAAGAAACGACTCTGATTCTTCTGATTCTGATGAGGGCATTCAAAATGACATATCGTGAGTTTAGAATGATAAGGTTCTATCTCCGTCTAGGGCAGTTCAGAGATATTGAGCGTCAAAGTTTTTACATTCCATTATGTTTTGTGAGATGGAACCGTTGTATTTTATTAATTACTAACTCAAAAATGTCAACATTTTAAAAATAACACCACTCAGGCATTAATAAACACCTAATGGATCAGATTATGTTAAAAAAAACTCAATTTTGACAAAAATTGAGATAGAACCTTATAATTCTAACGTCACGATATGTTGACTCAGAGGTTGTTTTAAAGCATTATTGTTTGTGAATGTGTCCACTACTGAATAATGAAAACAACAAATCAACTGGGTTGCTATGGTAACATGTCTGTCTCTCTTGTCTCACCTCGTTAGTTTCGCCTTCCTCCGGCTGGTCGCTGAGCTGCAGCTGAAACAGGAAGTTCTGCTCCTCCAGGGCGCTGAGCATGCTGGGAAGGCGCGAGGCCTCGCTCTCCATCCTGTAGAACGACGCCGTGGCGACCTCCGCTGATTGGTGGCTGCGGACCAGGAGCACAAGTCAGAACGTCACCATGGTTACACATGCAGGTCCACTGTTTCAGTTGAAAGAGGTCGTCTGGAGGAAGTGGAATGCTGCTGCAGCCAGGTCCTTGGTCGTTGTTGGGAATGACAATTAGTTTGTTGGAATCCCCAACAGCTGTTACATCATCTACTGCCCCTCAGCACTGCGTCTCCTGAAGACACCCGCTTTCCCCTCTACTGTGTCCCTAAAAACTTCTATTGCCCCCCTTGTACTGTTTCTCTGTTTCTCCAGTGTAAAAAAAAAGAAACTAGGTTTAGAAGAAGGTGATAGGAGAAGGTTTTTCCTTCTATCAATGGCCCCGGGCCTGAGCTGGATTACTCTTCCTGCTACGACTGGTGGATCGATGACTCACTTGCTTAGTATTCAAATGTATTGATGTAAGTCGCTTTGGAATAAGGCGTCTGCTAAATGCCAAAAATGTAGAAATGTAATCAACAGCTCTTCCTGGGGTCCACAGTGACCAAGGAGTCGGCTTAACTAGGAACTAGTAACAGACCAGCATCTGGGCTAAGGAGGGAGAGGGGAGTTGGGGGGAGTACCTCTCCATTGGAGGTTTACTTTATCACACATTCTGTATTCCATGACTCCTCATACAAGTACAGTCTTGTACACGAAGTGTGTCGAATCAAATAAATGAAGAAAAAAAAAAGTCCATTACCAGACGTTGTCCATGAGCAGCACAGAGCCGTCAGGCATCATGGGAAGGTAGGAGGAGTTGAAGTTAGGCAGGATCCTCACCTCACGCACACACACCTCCTCCTGGGAACTGGAGTTCAACACTGGAGGGGGAGGGGGGGGGAGAGGGGAGAGGGGGGGGAGAGGGAGAGTGAGGTAGCACACAAATAGCAGATGATGTCATGGCGCCATTGTCTCTGAAACAATTGTATCACTCCCATAGGACACTACTTACATACACACACTGTTTATACATTATGTATAAAGGCAACATACATAACCCCCGACTAGCTAACAACATCCACATCCCACACAAAGACAAGACACTTTAGTCAACATTATTGCCATTTCAAAGGTGCTCTAAGTAAGTAAACCTGATCGGCACAATCATTCCTTCATGGGAGCCAATGTGTGTGTGTGTGCTATTGCCTGTATGTGCTATTGTATAACTATGTAAGTACTTGAACATGTGCGTCTCGCAACTCTCTATCAGGGAGGGTCTCAGTCATTGGTCATACTTAGCTGTCCACCCTTAGTTAACACACTGGGTGGAGTTCTGCTTTTGTTAACCTTGAGCCTATCTGAAGGGAACACACACACACAACACAGTACAAACACAGGCAGGCACAGGTGCGTACACACATAAACAAAGGACACTTTTCCACACATAATAGATGGATGCACGCGCGCACACACGCACACATTCAAATATGCCTAAAAGAGACCCCAAAAGAGACCTTTAAGGAAAACTAAGAGGGTTGGGGGTCTAGTATTTAAGCCTTCGCTCATGCTAATAAAAGGCCTAGAAGCCTCTGTTACTGTCTAAGCCCCCAAGACCTTGTTAACATGCCTCCTGACCAGCAGATCAGGGCCTTGCTTTCAGCCCGTACCAACCATGACATCCCACTTGGCACCCCTCCGCCAGGGCTGAATACAAATGTTCAACATGTGCGTGTCGGCTGCACATTTACCCACAAGCCATTGCTGTGTGACCGTGACCATCACGCAGGGGATGGTGGAAGTACCACAAGACGGAGAGCGATTATCCTTGTTGATTAATTCCCATTGAATTAAAAGGATTTTCACACATCACATCACAGGGTGTTTCAGGCTTAGCAGCGGAATTTGGGACTAAATTAGAACCTCTGTGATCAGAGACCGACAGACTAAGCCTTCCTTCCTTCCTTCAACCACCAAACCAGCCAGGGGCCTCAAACCTATGATCACCAGGAGCCTCATTTATAAAGCTTGCGTACGCAAAAAAGCGTGCATATGTTACGGTACATGTGGGAATATGGTACATGTGGGAAAACTAGGGTTAGGTTAGGTGCTAGGGTGCTACGGTTAAGGTTAGGGTTAGAGTTAAGGTTAGGGTTAGGGTTAGGGTTAGGGTTAGGGTTAGACATGCCAGCATGTACCAAGTCGACGTAGCACCTAACCCTAACCCTAGTTTTCCGTACTGTGTTACATGTACTGTAACACATGTACACAACTTTGATGCAAATTTTGGGATTTAAAAAAACAACAACTTGGCATGAAAATGTGCGTTCCTCCACGCACACTGGGAGCCGTGTGTACTACGCACAGAAACTGGAGACATTTGCAATTGCGACTCCGCTGGCAGAAGGATGAAACTCGAGAAACGCTTTGAAATGGATACCATTGTGTAAAATAAATAATATTACCTCTCATGTATTATATACGAGTCTCCACTCATGTCTGGAATATACTTCCACGAAAGGGATTATCTGACAAATGTGTATCTTTATCTCTATCAAAAAACTGCTTTATATTGGAGGAGTGCACGCCACACATGCACAGTATGGTAAACCAACATTCTAATTCTACGCTGTGACCCACCACTGGAGGTGGATCGACTCTAGGTGCAATGACAATACAGTCTCTAGGTCTCTAGACTACAATACCGTCTATAGGTCTCTAGACTACAACGCCTCTTCAACAGGGAGTCTCAATTGTCATTTTGATTCAGTCTAGGACTTAATCTGCGTCCAAGAAACAACCTACAGGACATACTGTAGATGACCACGTACAAGTGGAACCACCGCTCTGCTGCCTACACCCATGTGATCCTCTCAGATCTAAATGGGGCCCCGATGAAGCGCCTGCCTTCATGAAGAGGTAGCATTGTTTTAGGACTGGGTTCAACAGGAAAAGCAGGATAAAAGCTTGAGGTTAAGCGCAGCGACTAGCTAATCATAGAAACTATGCGTGTGTAGGCTGAGTGCAGGGACTCTCTGGTTTTGCCACAGACTTGTCAAGGGGAAGCTACGGCCTGAGCGGCCACAAGGTAACAGTGTGTGTCTGTGTGTCTGTGTGCTCCCCCACCTTTGAGAACTGTCAGGTGCTTTCCACAAACAGTCATCTGTTGACATTTCACAGCAGGAGGAGGAAGAACAGTCAACGTGGTGCTGACTGTGGAGAGAGACAGAGAGACAGAGAGACAGAGAGACAGAGAGAGAAAGACATTCATTAGATGTTATACAGTCAGTCAGTCAGTCAGTCAGTCAGTCAGTCAGTCAGTCAGTCAGTCAGTGGTTGGTTGTCTTTATCATTCACACTCACAGCCGATAAGACAACATGCCATTGGAGAGGATAGTTAGGATAGGATAGGTAAGCATAATAATATTAATAATAATAATATCTTTATATGGCGCCTTTCTCAAAGCCAAGGAGCATAGGCTCTGTGTGTTGAAAACGATGACGCAGAGTCACTGGATAAAAGCATCTACTAAATATCACAAATGTAAATGTACATATCAATATGATACGTCTGTATGGTGTAAGTCATGGCTAACTACTATCTCAAAGTCCACACTTGTACACAACTTAGAAGGCTTGGTGGCCAATGCGAAGTGCATCGTACCATGACAACGACGATATGGCTATTTTAGCTTCTTTTTTTTTTTTTTTGCATGGTCAAATGTTTGTATTTGATATTCCATACATGTGTACTGGTGCAAGTTACTATTTTTGAGAGCACAATAAATAGCCTACACATCTTGAAAATGTCTTAAAATTGGACTTTCAATCAAAACAGCGAGTAATAAAACAATGGAAGACAGATGCCTTAGCTTAAAGGACCTACTTCAAACAGAAAATCACACTTGTTTCAAATGGAATGGACTTATGGATATTTACTTCATTTACAAGTAAAGGGAAGACCATGCAATCTATATTTTCATTTGTGTTGAATGACTGCCAATGGCTGCTGGCCTGAGCTAGATTACTCTTCCTGCTAGAACTGGTGGATTGATGATTCATTTGCTTAGTCAAATGTATTGATTGTAAGTCGCTTTGGAATAAGGCGTCTGCTAAATGCCAAAAATGTAAATGAGTATGAATAGTGGAATTGCATTTGCCTGTATGTGTGTGTTATCTGTATGTGTGTGCAAAGAATACTGATATTAAATATTAAACATACGGTCGCCAATAGTATTGTGCAACCTGCCATTTGAATGGTGAATTTAAGCTACCTCTATCGGGTTCATATGTGTGTAAATCTGGCTCTAGGTCTGAGGTAAAGCGTGTGACACACGAATGGACAGAATTTTGAGACATACAAAGGGACAACAGATTTCATCGTGGGGGGACAATAAATATAATAAAGGGTGTGTGTGTGTGTGTGTGTGTGTGTGTGTGTGTGTGTGTGTGTGTGTGTGTGTGTGTGTGTGTGTCTTACCCTGGGCTTTGAAGGTGTTGAGGTCCTGTCTGAAGGTGTGTGTGGGACTCCTCAGCTGCAGGATGGTGAGGTAGCCGTGCTCCCTGACCTCCGCCTTCTCCTGTTCCTGCTTCCACACCGTCACTATGACCTGGGACAGACATGGAGACGGGTAAGACAGATGGATGGATCGATGGATGGAGGGAGGGAGGGAGGGAGGGAGGGATGGATGGATGGGTGGATGGATGGAGGGAGGGAGGGAGGGAGGGAGGGAGGGATGGGTGGGTGGATGGGTGGATGGATGGATGGATGGATGGATGGATGGATGGATAGATGGATAGATGGATGGATAGATGGATGGATGGATGGATGAATGGGTGGATGGATGGATGGATGGATAGATGGATAGATGGATGGATATATGGATGGATAGATGGATAGATGGATGGATGTATAGATGGATGGATAGATGGATGGATGGATCAGTCAGCCGGTCGGTGACTCTCTCTCTTTCTCTCTTTCTCACGCACGCATGCAGGCGTCCTCCCTCACCTTGACCTTGAGAGTGTTGACGGGGAGTTTGTCCAGAGAGACGGTGAGAGGGAAGATGACCTCGTCGCTGAGGATCACTGGCTCCTCCAGAGGGCACTGGCAGAGAGGGAGGAGGAGACACAAACACACTGTTAGGAAGGAGGAGGGGAGAATACCCAGAGGAGGGGGGGGAGGGTGGAGGGGACCGAAATACACTGTAGAGAACAGGAGGAATGGAGAGAGAGAGAGCGGGGCAGAGCTACACTGTTTGGCAGGAGGATGAGACAGAGATACACAGGCAGGGAGGATAGGGAGAGGCAGGGAGGATAGGGAGAGGCAGGGAGGATAGGGAGAGGCAGGGAGGACAGGGAGAGGCAGGGAGGAGAGGGAGAGGTAGGGAGGATAGGCAGAGGCAGGCATACGGTTATGAAGAAGGAGGTCAAGCGATGCAGACTGGGACATGGGAGGGGTGGGAGGGGAGAGATGGAGGGGGGAGAGGGGGCAGAGATATTCTATTATTCAGCAATGGAGAGGGGTTAGGGGAGGGGGAGACAGAAATAGGCTACTATTATGAACAATGAGGGATGGGGGGAGGCGGGAGGGATGGAAGGAGGGCAGAAAGGAGAGAGATGTAAACAATGGATTCATGAAGGCAACAGAGAAGGATTAACATAAGGATGTATGGATGGAGGACATTGCTACAGTCTGTTTGCACTATGATATGAATACGGATGTGAGTCATAGGGTTAGGGTTACAAATATGATCGTCAGACTTTAAGCCTAAATACAACATTTGGGCTTCAGAGCAGACAGATCCTTTACTAAAGGCTATGTAGGATAAAGTGTAGAGCAAATGTAAGTGTGCAATAACACATAATCATATTCATTATGTGCTTTCCCATGATTGCTGTGTAAACTCATGGTGTGTTATGTTATCCTGTGAACAGCCCACGGGTAGTTTAGTTTGTGTGGATGAGGTGGTATGAGTTTGCTGCCAAGTAACATAAAAAGACATGTCTGTACCGCACGGCTGAATGACAAGCAAGTGCAAACAAATGCTTTCACAAGCTCTCTCTCCAGCAAGGAAGGGCCTCTCAATGGCAAGTTAAGACAAACCTTAAGAGCGTTGCAGGACTCGCTGAATTCAGTCCAGGTGTCTAGCTATTGCATAACAGTGCTGTTAGAACTGTGCACCTAGGCACAAAAATACATTTCTAGCTTGTAGGTGTCTACTGTCGGTCAACATGTGCAGGAAGTTGAAAATAATCTGTGTGCGATGTGGTTTGGTTGACTTATGCTGCTGCTTGCAGTGCAATTCAGTTTCTTATCAACTCAGGAAATGTCAGCACTTCCTATATTACAGGTGTACACACATACTGCCAAGACAGTTGACATGTGCATGCATAGGCCTAGCTATGAAGTCCAATGCACTCCGATCTCCCTCTCAGTTATGACAGCACCTGTCTGTCACTGTCACCACTACAGCACAGTGTTTTATTGTATAGTATAGTAGTATAGTATAGTAGATAGTGTACATAGCCTTTATTTATGTAAACCAGCTCTTTTCCCTTTTTTATTTTACCCTTGGCCCTCTTGTTTTTAGTCTTTTTTCCAAGCACCAGGGGAGCCCCCCCTCCTAAATGTCGTTGTATGGTACCTGTACTGTATTAATGACAATAAAGACCATTCATTCATTCATTCATTCATTCAATGTTTACCTGCACAGGTGCCCGCCGATACTGCCGCCCATCACTGCCCGTGCTGTTGTGAATGAGAAGCGGCTTGCACTCTCTGAAGCTCCGGGTCCTGGAGGAATCCCTCCTGCTGCCCTGCCTGGCTGGATCAGACTCTCTGTACTCTCTCTCCGTGTCTGTCTCTTCTGCACCATCCTCGCTGCAGCAGCTGCCCTGGAAGTCGTGATGAAACTGGGATCTCTGTCGGCTGCTTTCCCCGGGGCAGACACTGGCCACCGCGGAGAGGGACCCGACCAGCTCTCTCCAAGCCCGGCTACTACTGCTGTCAGCTGCAGCCCCCGGTGCACTCCCCTTTGTCCCGGGCGGTGCAGGTCCATCTCTGGGTCCAGGTCCATCTCTGGGTCCAGGTCCATCTCTGGGTGCAGGACCAGGTGCAGTTGCATCTCTAGATTAGAGCCCAATGCAATAGCAGTCAGTCAAATAACCAGGAAATTCGATGGACTTATACTATTTAATTTGTACATAAGATACAGACAAGACACTCAATTCTGTTAAGGAAAGATTTGCTTTTATTTCATACAAGAGAACAGTAAAGTAAAACCAATGAATGCACACAGATCATATACATACATATGTGCTCTGGGTCCAGGTCCATCTCTGGGTGCATCTCTGGGTCCATCTCTGGGTGCATCTCTGGGTGCATCTCTGGGTGCATCTCTGGGTCCAGGTGCATGTCCAGGACCCTCTCTGGACCGCAGAACCAGCAGGAACTGCACCGTCTCGCCCAGGTAGAGGTGGCTGCGCCGGGGGAGCGTCCTGTACTTGGCCGGGTCGGACAGGTCCGAGATGGGAACGGCAGGAAAATACATAAAATACTCACATTGAGATTCCATCATCACAACCATGGCTGAGCTATAGCTAAGCTTATCTTTATAGCTGGTTAATAATGCAAGCACTCCGATCGGAGTTAACCGTCTCCTTGTTTGTCCGTGCGTCAGTAGGATATGTCTGCGGATATTTCATAAAACAACAAAATTGGAATGATCATTTTCGTGCATCCTGGTCCATTGTATGTATGTATGGCCGCTGGACCCGCGAGCGACTGTTCTCTGTGTGCAAGTGCAAGCAGCAGGACAGTAAATCGAGCGCAGAGACAGAGAGGGTGGTATTTAAACTAGGCAGGAGCAATCGATGACCGATAAATGGAGCTCTCAACGTT
>NC_137682.1:1498875-1531375 GCF_963989245.1 Nansenia antarctica | reverse complement strand
CACTTGCAGCGGCACTGTTACACATTGTGAAATGACAAACAAACATCAGAAATGTTATGGTTATATTGAAAAGCATAACCGTGGGCATTTTCAAATCCCGCTCAACCCTACTATGTGTGGAATCATAGAATTGGAATTATAATTATATTCCATGGAACTAGAATTCCACATCAGACTATGCAGTCGTTGCTATTCCATCTGCCCAGGTAAAACCTCCGTGCTGAAGTACCGTAACATTGTTTTAAGAGCCTCCTATCTCCCTCAGACACACACACACACACACACACACACACACACACACACATACACACAGGATTCACCTCATTGAAATCCATTGAGGCCTAGTGTGTGCAACTCTCAATAACACTTTTAGTGCACTGCTTTTGACTAGAGCCATATAGAGGTTATTCCCAAGTAGCCTGTACAGGACAGACTGTCATTTGAGATGCAGCCATGTTGAGATACTGTATAATGGTCTACACATGTTCATATGGACTTCATTATCTATGCCACGCTGCTTCAGAGGAATGGACTCCTAGCTATCATTCATGACTCAGGACGTGCAAATCAAATTAGACACACTACTCCAACACCAATTTGTGTGTGTGGCTGGCTGCTTGTATATTTCTGTCTTCATTAAAGGATATTCAAAGTTATTAAAAGATGAACAGACCTACTGGTGCTCACGTTGTGAACATGCAGCGAACTCAAGCCGTACCGTTGGCCCAGCAAATGCAATGCTATGCCAAATAAGTCTCATCTAAAAACAAAACTCCCAGCCTTCACATCAAAGCCCATATGAACATACTGTATGTCATAATAAGAGTGAAACAGCCATATGAAAATGTAAAAGAAGAAAAAGAAGGAATTTAAAGTGGAGGTGCAGGGAGGGCTGGAGGCCAGGGGGGGGGGGGGAGGGTTTCTCGCCCCAACGGGTCTCTCTCTCGCGTGTACTATTATAGCACAAAGGCTCAGTGTCCAGACAGGTCAACTACAAGTTAAGAGGCTTCAAGTTTGGACAGAGAAACTATCTCAACCTGCCCTTCCCCTCGCCTCGCCTCAGTGTCTGATTATTACGAATCACAACCAACCTGCTCCCGTCCCAGTCCCTCTCCTCCCCCCCCTCCCCCGTCCTGCCCCCCATCTCCCCCCCCCCTGTCCTCTGGGGGGATCTGTTGTCCTTCCTGACGTAGGTCCCCCCGGCCGCCATCCCGGCGGCCCCCTGGGGAGCCCCCGCCGCCCGGGGGAACTGCCGGGCGTCCAGCACGTCTTTGTACTGGATCTCCGGCCTGATCATCCTCAGACAGGCCTGGCGGGTGGCGTTGTCCAGCCCGGGCTGCAGCTCGTAGCCCAGGATCTTCACCAGGCCGCTCTGGAACGGCCGGATGGTCTTGTCCCGGATGCGGCTGGCCTCCACGGGCCTCCCGCCGTCGCGCAGGCACACGCGCGCCATGACCTCGCGCCGCGTCCGCAGCAGGGCCACCTCGCCCTCCATCCTGGTCCTGCCGAAGCGCTCCACGTCCTCCCAGAAGGTGCGGTTGAAGGCCTGGTAGAGGTGCCAGTCCAGGGCGTTCCAGTCGCGGAGCTTCAGGCGCTGGTCCTCCGTGAGAGCCAGGTTGGGGGCCTGCGCCGCCGCGGCTGCAGCCGCCGCCTTGCCCACCACCCAGCTGCCGCCTCCTCCTCCGCTGGGCTTCTGCTGGCGAGCGTTGAGGCTGAAGGAGACCACGGCGTCCAGCGGCCAGCAGAGGGCGTGGCGGAGCAGGACCATGGACTGGTCGAAGTACTCCGAGACCAGGATGAGCTTGAAGGCCCGGCGCACCGCCGCCTCACCCCTGCGCGCCAGCGACGCGGTGAAGTTGGCGTTGTGGTCCATGCCGAAGTCGAACCACAGGAGGTTGCGGGCGTAGTGGTTGTTGCGTAGCCGCGGGTCGTAGTACTTCCCGGGGTCGTTGGCGAAGTCTCCCAGCCCCTTGGCCTTCTTGAAGGCCGGCGCCACGGCTTTGTAGTAGGCGTAGGAGGACTCGGCCAGCGCCACGGGGTCACGCACGATGGAGAAGTAGAACGCGTCTGCCGGCATCACCTTGTCCACCTGGAAGAAGAGAGGAGAGGTCGAAGGTCAAAGGTCAGGAGGGCAAGGCAGCAATGGAAGCTATGACATTTAACAGCTCGTGACGTTAGAGTTATAAGGTTCTATCTCCATTTTTGTCAAAATTTAGTTTTTTACATAATCTGATCCATTAGGTGTTTATTAATACCTGTGTGGTGTTATTTTTTTAAATGTTGACATTTTTGAGTTAGTAATTAATAAAATACAAAGGTTCCATCTCACAAAACATAATGGAATGTAAAAACTTTGACGCTCAATATCTCTGAACTGCTCTGAAACGGAGATAGAACCGTATCATTCTAAGCTCACAAGCTATCAGAATCATAATTAGAATTGCTTTCATTACATCCAATGTACAAGAGTATAATTCTTAAGCTTTAGATTCTTCGACATTTTAATTGTAGCAGGATACAAAATCAACAATAATACAATAAGTTAAATAAGTAAAGTAAGTCATAATAAAGTAGAATAAAGTAATAAAGTGATAGTAGTCGTACTACAGAGAGACCAGTCGTACTGCAGTAGAAACAGTAGTGCAAAATGCTGTACAGGTTCCAATATGATGAAATGCAATATCATACAATATGCAGTATAACACAGACATGACACAGTACAGGACGTCAAGTAGCAGTCAGGTAGTGTTCAAGTAATCAGGTAGTGTGCAGGTCAGTGGTGGACTCAGGCTGTTTGAAGGGTAGGGGGGGGCGAAAAGAAAGAAAAGGCACCTATGGCACAACATGGGACCCCATCAGTGCACATGGTCAAGTTTAGACCATTGGAAGGACAGCCAACAGGGCACATCCTCTAATTTTGACACTCAAAAGGGCACTTTAGTGCGACGTTTTTCAACTGTGGGGGCACACGGTCAAGTTTAGACCATTGGAGGGGCACCAATAGGGCACGTGCTCTCATTTTCGCCACTCAAAAGGGAACTTTAGCCACTCAAAAGGGCATTTTTGCCACTCAAAAGGTTACTTAAGAGACACTTTTTTCAACCATGGGGGCACCAGGAGGGGCGGTCGCCCCCCCTGCCCCCCCCCCTGAGTCCACCAGTGGTGCAGGTAGTCTTATAATAGATATGATGTCTGCAGTGATGATGTTTTGGGGGAGACAGTCTTTTGTTTTCTTGCAGGGCGCTTCCCCAGGAGCCTGTATGCAGGTCAGGACACGGTGGGCAACTTTGGAGAAAGAGAACTTCACACTATTATTCATTGTTGGGTCTTTTATTTCACGTCACCCATGTCACCGGCTATAATGGCGTCATCAGGCACTGGCGGACTCAGGGGGGGGGGGGGGGGGCAGGGGGAGCGACCGCCCCTCCTGGTGCCCCCACGGTTGAAAAACGTCTCTCTCTTAAGTGCCCTTTTGAGTGGCGAAATTAGAGGATGTGCCCTATTGGCTGCCCTTCCAATGGTCTGAACTTGACCATGTGCACTGATGGGGTCCCATGTTGTGCAGTAGGTGCCCTTTTTTTCTTTTCGCCCCCCCCTGCCCTTCAAACAGCCTGAGTCCACCACAGGTCAGGACACAGTGGGCAACTCTGGAAAAAGCAGAAGCATTATGAAGATAAATACAATCAACCGCAGTGGAGACTTAAGAGTGCCAGTCAACGTTCATGTCTTAGTACAGGGTTCCTACAAGTTTCAGTCAAGTCAAATTCAAGACCTTTTTAGACCTTTTTTAGACCTCTTTGAATAGAATTGTAGACCTATTCGCGACACCATATGATAGCTTTTTGTCATCCTCAAGGTGAGGAAATTAGGGATTTCACTGCCATACAGACAAAAAAGGAAACTAATTGGCATTTTTTTGGTTCCAGCTTGATTCATTTCCGCGTAAACAGACGTGGTCGGACTGATTTCCTTGCAGGATATCATTTTTAAGACCTAGCACCTCCTTTTTAGACCGAATAACTGACATTTGTGGCCTTTTTAGGCCTTGTGAATTGGATTGCTGGATTTAAGACTTTAAGGCTTTTTAAGACCAGCGCAGGAACCCTGCAGTAACTAATAGTAACACTACTGGTAATGGCGTTGAGCTGTTCTGAACATATCTGCCCACACAGCATGATAGTGTGTGTGTGTGTGTGTGTGTGTGTGTGTGTGTGTGTGTGTGTGTGTGTGTGTGTGTGTGTGTGTGTGTGTGTGTGTGTGTGTGTGTGTGTGTGTGTGTGTAGGCAATGCTGAACCTTTGATGTTGGATTCACCTTAACGAACAGAATGTGCCTCTCCAGTAGATCTGTGTCTGAATCCTGTTCAAACTACTATTATACATCTTTCAACTGTCATATCCTCTCTGGGTTTTCAAATGACATCAATGACTCCAGGAAGTTGTCCCTCCAATATGTTTTTTTTAGATGGTCCCTTTATCATATTGGTCGTACACTTGTGTCTACTTGTTGCTTGGTCATGTACTTGTTGCTTTCTGTGAACTTGGATTCTTCTCATTCTTCGCATTCTCTCTCTCTCTCTCTCTCTCTGTCTCTCTCTCTCTCTCTCTCTCTCTCTGTCTCTCTCTCACTGTGGTCTGGTCTGGTCTAATCCACAGTAGATGTCAGCCTATGAAAATCACTAATTCATGTCATGCACACACACAGAATGACATGACAAAACGTTTTGTTTGTTTTCTCTTTGTTATGTCTTGTTCATTTGCCTCTTGTGTCCACTTTAATCTTTGGTTTCATTTCATTCTCTTGATTGGTAGCAGTGAAGCCAAACACCCGATGCCTTAAGGTGAGATGGCAGACTAATGGCAGATAGATCATTAAAATGAAGCAAATGATGGAAGCAAAAACAAAAACAAAAATCTAAAGGAATAATACGGAGCCCCCCTGGGGTCAAATGGTAGAAAAAAAGATTTGATGTGTGAATCCGAGGGAACGGATTGATGTGTGAATCCGTTCCCTCTGTTTAGTAATTCGTTCCCCTTAGTAATTCGTTAGGGTTAGGGTTAGGCCCTACGAGCCAGAACGATCGCAAGGATTAGGGTTAGGGTTAGAATCCTTGCGATCGTTCTGGCTCGTATAATGTGTCCATTCGTCTGTCACTTTGTTACCTCTGGCTTATTAAAGCGCATGTGGTTCCCCATGATGTTGAGGTCGGTCACGCGGGGCCCACGGTAACCTTTGACCCTGTGTGCGTTGAAGGGCAGCGGGTATCCAAACTGGTACCCCAGGGGCAGGGCGAAGCGCAGCTCCCTCTCCTCCCCGTAGCGGTACAGCATGTTCAGGACCGTGCTGCTGGCCGTCTTGTGGGTCTTCAGGAACATGACGTGGTTGTGGGGTCGGCAGGAGCCCAGAGGCGGGCCCTGGGCCTCCGAGGAGGACAGGGAGAACAGGGGCCGCGACCGGTCGGCCTGCACAGTGCTGCGGAGCAAGGAGGAGATAACAATAATACGGTCATTGGAATATAGATGAACCAACACATATGGTTAACTCATATTTAGACCAAATAGAGAGAGAGGAGAGGGAGTGAGGGAGTTTAATTCTTTCTACTTTTTTCTTTTTCTTTTACAATTTCTACCTCCGCTACCCCCCCCCCTGCACCACACGTAGCCTACATTCAGACCAGGAGGAGAGAACGCAGAGTACAGAATAGAGGAGGATAAGGGAGGGAGAGCTGCAGGGCCTATCTGGTTACCTCAGATTAATGTCATGAGTCATGAGTAGTTCAGAGACCGCTGCTATAAAAGTTGTTTGTCTACAATCCAGTTAAAAGATTTGCATTTCTGTTTGTCCACTTTCCTCAGTCACCGTCACACAAGTGCTCCACAGAAGGCTAAGCTAGGCTAGGCCGGAACCCAAAACCCCCGGGGGGGTAACAGAAGCGAGAGGGGGAAAAAAACTACCAGATGTGAAAGAAGAGAGGGTAGGAGAGAGAGGAGGAGGAGGAGGAGGAGGAGGAGGAGGAGGAGGATGGGGGAGGAAGGGGGGAGCCAAATAATGAGGGTGTGTCTCTACTCTGGAATTTAAAATAGCAAATTACAGTGAACATTGAGCTAGGCCTTCTCCCTCCAACAGAGTGAGTAATACAACCATATCATTTTGCCTTTGGGGGTTTTCGCGGTTTACCCTGGAGTAGCTACACTCCTCCTCCACATGTTGTGTTCTCTAGACACCCGCATGGGGTTACCAAACGCATGGTGATCAACTACAGTCACATAACAGGGAAGCATCAGGGACAGCGACTGGAGGAACAGGTCAGGACAGTTATAAACACAGACAGAGGAAGTAGTACAATCTGCAGCTCTGTAGATGTCTGGTCTTGTTAACACTTGTTAGCGTTTCCTGATTCAGATGGAGTAGGCAGCCAAGTTTGCCATAGACCAACACTCAGGTGACGCCACTGTCACCACAGACAGGACAGTTTAGAAAATATTGTTTTTATTCTGTTCTTATTCTTTCAGTTATGATTAATGGAGTAGAATTATTAGAACTAGGCTGTTGTATTCTAATTCCGTCTGTTCTGTTGTAGGATGGTGAATAGCGGGGCGCTTAGGTGGCGTAGCGGACTAAGCATTGACCACGTAAACGCAGGGTTCCCCGTTCAATTCCGGCCGGGGACATATCCTGCATGTCATCCCTTCTCTCTCTCTCACCCATCCTTCCTGTCAAATCTATACAGTCTCTATCACAATAAAAAAGAAAAATATGAGTGGGACTGCCCCACTCAGAAAAAATTACTTAAAAGAAAGAATGGTGAATAGGATTAGAGAAGAGATGAGGGATGCTACAGGGTGGTCTGGGTGTCTGTTCTCCTCCCACCTTTTATTGAATATGACCCCCAGGAGCTGGCCGGCGAAGGCAATGGCCACGAACACCAACAGGGCCTTCCACAGCCACAGAGGCCCGAGCCGAAAGCACCCCAGACACCGCATCCTCCTGGACAGGGGGGAGGAGAGAGAGAGAGAGAGAGAGAGAGAGAGAGAGAGAGAGAGAGAGAGAGAGAGAGAGAGAGAGAGAGAGAGAGAGAGAGAGAGAGAGAGAGAGAGAAAAAGAAAGAGTTAGGCAGAGAAATGCATGGGTCACAAAACAAATATGACATATAGGTTATCAGAATCAGAATCAGAATCAGAATTGCTTTAATTACATCAATGTACGGATACAAGGAGTAACATTCTTGGGTTTAGGTCAATTAGACATTGGCATTATTGCAGGAGAAATACAAAATCAATAATAGAATATAAGCAGGATATAAACCACAAAAACAATTAAGAATAAGCAGGATATAAACAACAATCAACAATAGCTGTGTATACAACAGCGTCAGAGTGTCAATAATAGAATAATAGAATAGAATAGGCGATAGCAGCAGAATGCCAATCAGCATATCAACATTCTTAATGTCAACAACATTACTGAACGTTCAGATTCAAGTAATCAGGTTGTGCAAACAGGCACTGCATGTTACGGTGTGACAATATGGTGCAAAGTAGAGCAGTCTAGAGTTAGGTAGTCTAGAGTTAGGTAGTGACCAAGTAGTCAGGTAGTCATAATGTATTGTTAGTGCAATGTGGGGTGCATTAGGGGCAATAGTCAGCAAATTTGCAGTCTAGATGTAAATACCCAAAGGCCTATATTTGTCTTTCTTTTTTCTTTCTATGGTTCAAACTGTGTTTGTAAACTGAGAGATTGAGACTCAATGAAGGGTACAGAACAGGAGTTGTTCCACACTGGAATGTGGGAGGAACAGAGATTAAATTGAATAATCGTGTGAGTAGCTTAACTCTTCTTCTTAATATCTCAATCTCTACATATCAACATCAGTTGAGGAAGTGGTAATGAAACCGCAGACACTGTCTCTGTCTGTCTGTCTGTCTGTCTGCACTCTCTGCTCTGGTGTGGAATAACGTAAAGCATTGAGCCACTTCGGTTACTGTCACATTGATTACACAAGTGTATCTATGTGTATATGTTTGTGTATATGTTTGTGAATATGTGAATATGTGAATATGTTTTCTGTTTTTGCACCTTCAGAAGAACCACTACAATTTAATTGTATAAGGCAACTGTACAAGGACAATAGTCTATTCTATTCTATTCTATTCTATAACACACTGCTGTGACATTAATAAGCGCGCCTGTAATGCAATACCAAGATGCACTTGTTATAATTACGCTTAATTATCCTAATAATTATGCATACAGTAAAGGGAACATTCCAGTCCAGACATGCAGGTTCACACAGGCGAAAATGTTTGGGCAGAGAAGCCTAGGTAGACAACAGTCCCAGTATGTATACAGCGGTTGAGATACAAAAAATAAAAAATAATATGATCCACATCGCAGAACCATTCTGTCAAAGAAAGAAAGCAATTGTCAAGCTTCCAACCTGCCGTGCTGCTGCGAAGTTACATTTCTAAGACTCTCAACAACACAAATTATATAATGCAATAATGCATGCTTAATGAGGGATGAGGAGGAATGCATTAATGCATAACGAAAAGGCCTTTGTGTTTAGGTGGAAAGAAAGCGGCTCTCCTGTCAAGTCAAGGCATAGAGTCTAGTCTAGTCTAAACCCCGCTACACTGGATCAATCTCAGCTCCGGTTTCAAAGACAGATCTCTATCTCTGGATCTTCCACCGCCTCGGGTTGCAGAGCCCCTTCGTGCCCAGCCCGGGTGTCCTTACCCCCGGGTGTAATAGCTCCATACGGGTGATCTTACCTCGCTCTCCGTTTGAAAACCATAATGGAAGCGGGCTTTGGTCGGTGTTATTTTGCAGCACTGGGCTCCAGCAGCCACGGTGCATCTCGGAGGCTCGCCGGGTTACAATTATTAAGACATCCAGAGACACAGATGCAGGAAAGGGTTATTATATTATTATTATTATTATTATTATTATTGTCCCGCAGGCTTGCTGCTCCCGACTGTACTGTGCGTGACGACGTAGACTTCAGTTCACCCGTGTGGAGTATATTATAAAGCTGTACCTATTCCGTTTATTTATTATTGCGCTTTTCTCCGCTGCCACTCTTTTGCTCAGGAATAAAAAAAACAGATTTGGATGGAGAAAGAAAGGGGTTGGCTTTTGTGTGTGTGCGTGCGTGCGTGCGTGTGCGTGCGTGCGTGCGTGCGTGTGTGTGTGTGTGTGTGTGTGTGTGTGTGTGTGTGTGTGTGTGTGTGTGTGTGTGTGTGTGTGTGAGAGAGAGAGAGAGCAGGGGGCGGGTTCATACACACACTCTGACGTCATGCATGACTGTCCTCGGTCGGCTGGCTTGCTGGATGATGCTGACAAAAGTGTATCCAGGCGCAGAGCAGAGAGAGACTGGACGGATCTGAACTCACCTAGAACTCTGGGTACCTGACTCTGACCCTGCTGTGCTGTAACTGTGCTATAATATCACTATATATTTTTTCCCACAATATATTTATTATCATTTTTATATACCAACATCAAAGACGAGACAACAAAAGACAAAAAAAGAGAAACATACAATAACAAAATTCACAAACATAGACACACACAACTTGCATCAATTTTGGATTACAATAACAATACAAAAACAAAACTTTTCTCCTGTATAAAGTATTCTATCTTACATGTTCTTCATGTATGGTTCCCACAGCTTGTCAAAGTCTTTCCACTTGCCTTTAATAATATAGGTTAATCTTTCCAGACCAATAGATTCCAAGAGCCCCCTCTTCCACATTCTCAATGTTGGAGCGTCCATATAATATCACTATATTGGTAGCCTATATAATGATAATTCATAATAACAATAACAAGAAGAAGAAGAAGAAGCAGAAGAAGAAGGTATATTTGATCACATAAATTAGTTTACTAGATTACATTTACCAATGACTAAAATTAATATTTTCAAGATAAAAAAAAGTATTATTTGACAGCATTAATGAGCCCAAAATATAATATGACATAATATGCAATACGACCGCGCAATTAGCATGCCAGCCTTCAATGTAAAACAAATGGATGTTATGTAGCCTTAGCCTACATGACATTTAAGTCAAGACGTCATCGTCATACTAAATGTCAAAGAAGACTTCAGCTCGTGTTAAAACGAGTCTGTGGCGGTTTCGTGGGGTAGTCAATCATGTGTGATAATTGATGGGACGTGTACAGTGGGCCAATCACACTTCAGGGGGTGAAGTGAAGGGTGTTTCTGTTAGCTGGACGGCCTCAGAGGCAGTACTGCAGTGGCTGAGGGGGGGTGAGGAAGGGGGGAGGAGGGGGGAGGCTAAAATGGGTCTGACTCTGGGACAGTGTTGCAGCAGGCAGATGGGGGTGGAGAGGGAGAGAGAGAGAGAGAGAAGAGAAAACTAGCACAGGCCTGGAGTAAGCTACTACCGAGACAGTATTGTAGAGGATGGGGGAGAGAGAGAGAGAGAAGACTGGACCAGGCCTGGGGTGGATCGTCCTGCTGAGAGAGACGCTATCGCAGCAGATGAAGTGGTGGTGGAGAGAGAGATAGAGTCAGAGAGAGGGAGAGAGTGAGAGAGAGAGAGACAGAGATAGAGTGAGAGAGAGAGAGACAGAGATAGAGTGAGAGAGAGAGAGACAGAGATAGAGTGAGAGAGAGAGGGGGGGGAGAAGAGAAGGCCAGGCCTAAAGCTGTCCTGCTGAGAGACAGTATGTATTGCAGCGGATGGGGGGGGGTTGGAGAGAGAGATAGAGTGAGAGAGAGACAGAGATAGAGAGAGAGAGAGAGAGAGAGACAGAGATAGAGAGAGAGAGAGAGAGAGAGAGAGAGAGAGAGAGAGAGAGAGAGAGAGAGAGGGGGAGGAGAGAAGATAAGGCCAGGCCTAGAGCTGTCCTGCTGAGAGACAGTATATTGCAGCGGATGGGGGGGGGGCCTACCCCTCTGGTTGGAGAGAGAGAGAGAGAGAGAGAGAGAGAGAGAGAGAGACAGAGAGAGAGAGGGAAGGAGAGAGGAAGGGAGAGAAGAGAAGGCCAGGCCTAAAGCTGTCCTGCTGAGAGAGAGACAGTATGTATTGCAGCGGATGCATTTCACTCAGGGAGCCGACCAGAACCTAACCCGGAGCTCTGATTCCCCCCTGGTGTGCGTAGCTGACCAGTAATATTACACTGCTGCTGCTGCTGCTACTATGTCAGCAATGTACAAACCAACCAATCAGCCAAGCAGCCAGCCAGCCAAGCCCTTCAACGTGAACGTTAGCCCTGCGTCAGGGTTTCCCCTGCCATTGAACAGGCCTCCCCCCCCTGCCTGGATCTGTTTTGCCCTCTCTTAGATGTTGTCTGTCTTCCATAGACCCTGAAAGAAGATGTTGCTTCTGGCAGGTATTGATGATGATTTTGGGGCCTCATTAAGGTACCCTGGTTCAGTCCTAGGCTACACGACGACGAAACGACGACAAAACGCAATTTCGATCTCTGGCCACACAAGCGTTTTCACATTGTCGCACAAAAGAATCTCTGGCCACATGGAACCGCGTATTCAGGTACACTTTATCAGAAAATGATAAAAAAATATATAATTGAGACAGTACCGTAAAATAATCGAAATTCATTCATTTTCATTCATTCGGTAATCGGTAGTATTGTCAACTGCCGATCAATCTTCTCTCCACTTATATTACGTCTGCATCCAAGATGTATGTATACGTTATTCATCTGTGTAAATGAAGATTGTATAAAGAGAGCTGATGCATAATAAACTTTATGATAATTGTTGAAGTGCCTCTTGCTAAGATGCTTCTAAGACGATAAATAATATCACAGCACTGGTTTATCAAGTGTAGGCTTCGGCGTATGGGTAGATGTTTCCTCTCCACTCCACCAGGCTCGGGGCCGAGGGGCTACCCTTTTACCACCCCGAGACCTGGTTGAGGGGCTACCCTTTTACCACCCCGAGACCTGGTTGAGGGGCTACCCTTTTACCACCCCGAGGCCTGGTTGAGGGGCTACCCTTTTACCACCCCGAGACCTGGTTGAGGGGCTCACCCGGGCTATATTTCTGGACACCCCTCCAGAAGCCACGTCATCGTCTCGTGTAGACTTGCGCTGAATGGTTGGGTCGCACGCAATGGGCACATACATCAATCAATCAAACTTTATTTATACAGCATATGCATGTTACGTGCCTAATGCCTTTGATGCACACACTTGTTACTTGCCGCTTTCATAATGTCATTTAGCCTATATAGCACAAGTCATGCATTGAATGTAACCTCAAGTGCTGTAAACCACAATACATGTGTGGGTGTCCGCTTCATCGTTATTGGGAAACGTACCCAATCGCCGACCACACGACTCCAAAAACAATACGGAAACACAAACACCCTCCCAGAATTATCGTCTCGTCACAGTCTCAGCTCACGAATTTCAAGCGATATCAGATCATCGCCGTTTCAGCCAAATCCGGCGGACGTGTAGCTTAGGCCTAAGACCATATCTCAGTTTAGGCCTCAGACCAGATCTCAGTTTAGGCCTCAGAGCTACCTTAGGGTTACCTACCCTAACCCTAACCCATATCTCAGGGAAAACACTGCACTGCACACCAACATGTCCAGCTTGCACCCTAGTCTATCTAGAATCTTTGTAAGTTAGACCTCCTCACTCATCTCTGTAAGTTAGACCTGCTCACTCAGAGGGCAGATGTGACAGCAGCTGGTGAAAGCAGGGACAAGTCGGCAACCAATCAAAATATTGGGACTTTTATTCCGAAAAATGTACATAAATGTCAACATTGTTGAAAATCAAAGACACACTCGCTAGTCAAGCCTAAACATTGCAATGCAATGGATCACCAAAGTAGTCCCCACTACTCTACACTAACTAGGTAGTAGTGGGGATTACTCACCGAATCCATTGCATTCATACAATATTTTAGCTTGACTAGCGAGTATGTCATTGATTTTCAACAACGTTAAAATGTATTTACGTGCCCCGCGGTGGTGTAGCGGTCTACGCACTGGCCACTAGTGCATGCTGCCCACCGGGGCCGGGGTTCGTATCCCGGCTCGCCAGATCCAGATATGGCCGAGGCACACGGGAAGCGGCATATTGGGCGGCCGCTTCCGAGGGCGGTATAGGAGTATTTCTGGACAAGGATCCGTCGCGCAACACCGCCCCCTGGGTGCCGGAATAACGGTGCTGGGCTCGAGGAGCCAGTCAGCTAGTCTGCCTGGCGATCTCCTCTGGGACTGCCGGCCACGGGGTCGTGCGGCGGATCCTATGCAATAGGCAGGGGATAATTGGATGCTAGGTTGGGTTCAATTGGCTACCAAATTGGGTGAAAAAGGGATAAAATCTGAAAAAAAAATAAAAAAAATAAAAAAATGTATTTACATTTTTCAGAATAAAACTCAGAACATTTGGTCGGTTGCCGACTTGTTCCCACTTTCACCAGCTGCTGTCACAAACGGTTCTTCAGCAACATTGTTGTTTCAACGTCATTTCAGAATGAGGAGGAAAATCCTGCATTGGTTTGAACGATAAATAAGTATTTCAATATAGTTGTGAATTCTTCATTCACACCCACTAAGGCCAGGTTTGTGTCACTGTGATGTACCATTTAGACGTAGTAAGTTTGGGCAAACAGTCTTCTCAGTCAGAGCCATCCATTACTGGAATACCCTTCCTACTGATCTAAGCTTTCTAACTTTTAAACTTAAACTTACGGGGTGGCTTAAACTAAACCAAATGTGTGATCACGAGTAATCATACTCATTTCAGGCACTCCTCGTAAACACTGTTTTTAATTATATTTGTCACTTTGTCATGTCTCTGTGTATTATCTCTTTTTGTACTGTATTGCAATGTATTGCACAGCATTTTGCTGTGCCTGCCTATCTTGCATTGTCTTGCTTTGTCTTGTATTGTCATGTGGTGTATTGCCTGTTGTGTCGCTTTGTTGTGCTTGCGGATGTTTTTAATGACACTACACCATTCATTGTGTAATAGCCTGCTCAGGGACTACAGATGGAAATTAGCTCATGAGCTAACTCTGGCACATTTACATTGATGTGGAAACTGATTTGTTGATTAATGTGCACTGTCCCTGGTAAATAAATAAAAAATAAATAAAAAACTGTCGTTCCAGGCTCATATGTGCAATATAGCCTGGGGAAGAGAATAGGTTAGGATGTCATGTTATAACAAGACAGCACACCTTCTTTCTGCAAGGTAGCGTGTGAAACTGCTCCAGAAACTGCTCCAGTGCAATTCATTTATTACCAACGTTTTGCTTCTTCAGAAAAAAACATAACATGACTATGCATCTTTGTGCGTGTGTGTGTGTGTGTGTGTGTGTGTGTGTGTGTGTGTGTGAGTGTGTTTGGCAGTGAGCCAGAGGACAACCATATCATGTGTCAGGGTGAGTTCCTGAGTCTACGGCCTCCCTGGCTAAGCTCTAAACAGCTCTAACAGGGCACCTATCAGGCTTCGGCCCACCTCTGCCGCGTCTCAATCCAGACCGTTGTTACCTTACCTCCTGCTGCCCTCGTTCACTACCCTGTGTGGATCTGATAGGACTGGATGGATTAGGTGGAGCAGTTGCAGCGACACTCATCCAGTCCTCCAAGGAGTTTACTGGATTGTTGTCTAGGCAGGGTGAAATCTTCCCAGCCAGGGCAATCTTCAGGGCCCTCTTGCACCGAAACTGTCCATTGAAACCAACAGAAGCCAACATCTTGTTGTTGTTATTGTTGTTGTTATTAAAGAAACGGAATAGGGCCTGTTCCTACTTCCACTTATAACAAAACCATTAAACTCCAATACCATATACTATAATAAAACTCTCTCTTAAAACGAGACCTTACTCTCAATGACACTACCCCGCCAAAATAAAGGTTAGGCTACATAGGCTAAATAAAACAATGTCCAAAAGAGAAATAACTTTGTTAAGTGTTACTACCGGTACTACACAGGTATAATCTTAAGTGTTTACCAAGGAGGCAACTTCAGTGGATTGAGACGCGGCCCAGCAGGAGTAGGAGAGACCTAGGTTATATTTAGCCTTAAAGCCTCTAATCGGTTAACTGTGGCCTGGGAGGGAGCCATGGCGAAGTAAAGGCCCTAAGCCTTCCAGTACCAGCTGCCCCATCCTGCATCTCGGCCGCAGCATCTGTTCAAGGGGAGAGGTGCCATGTGGTCTCAGGGGGTAAAGCTGAGATCTGGAAGTGCCTCGAATGCTGCCTCACGTCATCATCATCATCATCATCATCGTCCCTCACTCACTCACACACCACCGGCCACCACGACACGAACCTCGATCGCCATTGTCATTGAGATCCCCATCTGTTTGTGTCTGCGAGTCGACACACTGCCACTGTCATGTCACAAGAAAGTTTTGACAAGAATGAAGAACGTCGACACGACACAGGAGGACCTAAGTTAGGCTAAATAAACCATAGACTCCCTTACTAGGAAAAGGCTATGATGGTACTGTACTGGTCTGTCCCCCCCCATGGCCCAGTTCTCTCTGTGTGGGCATGAATATTTCACAGTACTGTGGCCACACACGTCGCAGAGCTACACTGTATTATTCAACAAGCTGTAGGCTATAGGATGGCTGGGGATGGATGGGGTGGAGGGTCAGGGGAGGCTGGTGGAGGTAGAAACCGGAAGACGGGGCTCATTGTGATGCATGAAGCGGTGGGTACCGTTCCTCGTTCCGTTCCATGCATTACAATGAACCCGTCCTCCGATTTCTACCTCTACGTAGAGGTCTCCCCCGGTGGAAGGTCAGGGCTACACAAAAGCAACGTTCCAGATATCCACACTTGCATACCAAGTAGAATGAAAAACCATGTATGTATTGGCCATGCATTTTAAGACGATGTGGATCTTGAAACACAGCTACAGTATATTAGTATAGTCTTGTGGTTCTCGGTACTAGCCAGACCCTGAGATTCTCTCATGTGGTGCAATAGAACCAAGTGAACCCTCAATAAAGATGTGTGCTTTTTCCAATTTCGACACCAGCCTCCACTGCATGCTGTGCTTGGGTCCCTAACTCAAAGCACAGCAATGGAGGCTGGTGACTGGTGGAGGTAGAAATCAGAGGACAGGCTCATTGTATTTGTAATGCATGGAAAGGATTTAGGAACTCTATCAGGTTTTCGGGTTCCAGACCAGGGCTAACACAGCTTGTTCTGACTGAACAGCTGATGAAGTCGTTTTACAGTTTCTAGAAGGACACAGTATTTCTACTCTATCAAGGATCCCTGAATAGCATGTCCCATAGGCATCTCTATAGGTGCAAATGTGTTAGGAAATTGATTTGACTGCGTAGCTCAAAGCTATGCTGTAGGTATGGTATATGCTTCATATACAGAATATGATGTTTCCCTACAGAAAATGTCAATAAATGTCAGGATGCGCAGAATAGTAGCCTACTTTTTTATTTTGCTCAAACACTTCCCTGTCAAGATAAGAACGAGTTATACCAGAATACCAGAATGAACTTGTCGTTGCCAATAAATGCAGTTAGTCTAGTCTAGCCTCGCGTATATTCCAAAATAAATTAAGTTTATATTCTATAAATTGGATTAAATAATTCAGATTCCATCTTATGTTTCCAACCCTTGTTTGTGTCTCGGTGCTGTGAATCATCATCAACAACACATCTAATCAGGGAACTCATGGTGGAAATTGAGAGCCATAAAATTGGGTTGACACATTATTCACTCTCTCTGGAGACCTTGGGTGTAAACCAAACCTCTACATCCCATTAGGCTTGAACTTGACTAGATGTCAACTTGTCATAATAGATGCCTGGGTCCTTGCTTGACTTGACCACCACCACCACCACAACTAGCTCCTTGCCAAAGAGGATCAGCTAAACGAGATTACCGGCCACTGCTCCACCAAATGCCCGGCCATAAGCTGTCTAAATGCCCCGGGTAAGTTTGACAACAGAAGGGGGCAATTGCCCTGCTAACGTTATTGATCGACTCCACAAAGGCACATGCATAGACATCAGTTGCCACCGCAAAAGCACCAAATATTTACTCAAATATGTTGATAAACATAAATGCTCTCTCTCTCTCTCTCTCTCTCTCTCTCTCTCTCTCTCTCTCTCTCTCTCTCTCTCTCTCTCTCTCTCTCTCTCTCTCTCTCTCCTCTCACTCAAGTAGATATAAATATTGACACAAAACAGTTGAGAGTAAATAAACATGTTTTATAAATATGTTTGTGTTTGTGTTGATCTCTATGAAGAAGCAGTTCTTGGGTGAACGTGGTCTTTGGTTTTCTTCTTTTTTTCCTCTCTTCCCAAAATGAATTATTAGCGGTATGAATTACTGAGTAACTGTAGACAGAAGGACTCAAGGACACACAAAAAGAATGCTTTGATGAGACAAAGTAGCCAAGTACTCACCTTCTAACTTGTAAAATGGTCTAGACGGAGTCTGGACAAGGGTTTTCCTCCACATAGACGAAGTCTGGACGAGGGTTTTCCTGGACATAGGACATAGGTCTGGTCTACCCTTCAGGAGGAACCCGAGTAGCCCACCACAGCTCCAGAGGCACCGCTCAGATAACGGATCATTATTCTCTGAGCCCGTCTGTCAGTGTCCGCTCGGAATGCACACTAGTGGCGCTCCACTCCGGGGTAACAACTTCCCTAACGATGCGATGGGATATTTCTTCGAAAGTTTTCCGTCTTGGCGGAGAAGTCCAGGCTACTGTTGGACTGGATGCAATCCTTCGCTTGCCGTGTCCTCTCTCTGACTTGGAGAGTGTTGCAGTCAAGTCTCCTGCAGCCTACTTGGAACAATCAATCCTTCCTCCCCCCAACTCCTCTCTCTCCCTCCCTCCTCTATCCCTCCCTCCCTCCCTCCTCTATCCCTCCCTCCTCTATCCCTCCCTCTCTCTCTCTCTCTCTCTATCCCTCCTTCCTTCACTCCCAGTCTGTCACTGCCTCCCCCCTCCCCCTCCCCCTCCCCCCTCCCCCCTCCCCCTCTCCCCTCCCCCCCCCCCTCTCCCCTCTCCCCTCTCCCCTCCAGTAGCCACATCATGCAGAATGTGTGTGTGCGTGCGCGCGTGCGTGTGTGTGTGTGTGTGTGTGTGTGTGTGTGTGTGTGTGTGTGCGTGTGTGTGCTTTATTCCTCAACAATCTGTTTTATGATCATTATTGGTTCTAAAAATAATATTCATAGTACTATACTTTGGTAAATATGTATTTATAAAGCAAATAAAGTTGGTTAATAGCCTATTCTGAGGCTATTTCAGATAGACCTCTGGTAATGTTATACGCCCAATTATTAGGGTTAGTTAGGGTTAGGTTAATTTACTATTATTATGCGTTCATGCGTACAAGAACGTTACAATACTGAGAGCTTGTGTAGAGAGACATAAATGCACACACAGTGAACCGTAACTCCAGGCCCCAGTGTTCTCCTGCCTCTCTCTCTCTCGCACCCCCATGTTGCCCCAGCATTACAATATTCCTGCTGAAACAAACGCCCCATTCATCCGCTCTCTCTCTCTCTCCCTCTCTCTCTCTGCTGGCCGGGGAGAATGAAACTGGAGGGGGGCTCCGGAGATCACGAGCCCCGCACGGGAACAGAGCTTTCTGGGCCCCCGAGAGATGGAGAGAGAGAGATGATTTTCTCTCAAACTTCTTTTGCTTTGCCTCTAATTGTGGAGAAATAATAATGGCATCAGGTAGCCATAACATATGCATGCACCTGTCTTCTGTGTTCAGAAGGTAGGTGTGTGTGTGTGTGTGTGTGTGTGTGTGTGTGTGTGTGTGTGTGTGTGTGTGTGTGTGTGTGTGTGTGTGGAGAGTGTGTGTGTGCGTGTGTGTGTGTGTGTGTGTGTGTGTGTGTGTGTGTGTGTGTGGAGAGTGTGTGTGTGCGTGTGTGTGTGTGTGTGTGTGTGTGTGTGTGTGTGTGTGTGTGTGTGTGTGTGTATGTGTGTGTGTCAGGTTGATAGGCCTGAAAGTGGACTAGACTGTTGGACTATCACATTACTTTGAGGGGCCTCCAGAGTCAGACAGCGTTTCACATGTGTAACTCATTCAACTCCCACATCCCTCTCTACACCCCACCCACATCCCCCTCTACACCCCACCCACATCCCCCTCTACACCCCACCCACATCCCTCTACACCCCACCCTCATCCCTCTCTACACCCCACCCACATCCCTCTCTGCACCCCACCCACATCCCTCTACACCCCACCCACATCCCTCTCTACACCCCACCCACATCCCTCTCTACACCCCACCCACATCCCCCTCTACACCCCACCCTCATCCCTCTACACCCCACCCACATCCCTCTCTACACCCCACCCACATCCCTCTACACCCCACCCACATCCCCCTCTACACCCCACCCACATCCCTCTCTACACCCCACCCACATCCCTCTACACCCCACCCACATCCCCCTCTACACCCCACCCACATCCCCCTCTACACCCCACCCACATCCCTCTCTACACCCCACCCACATCCCTCTCTACACCCCACCCACATCCCCCTCTACACCCCACCCACATCCCCCTCTACACCCCACCCACATCCCCCTCTACACCCCACCCACATCCCTCTCCAGCTGGATCTGTTTTCAACTACTCCACATTCTCTCTACCTCTCTCTCTCTCTCTCCCTCTCTCTCTCTCTCTCTCTCTCTCTCTGTCTCTCTCTCTCTCTCTCTCACACACACACACACACACACACACACACACACACACACACACACACACACACACACACACACACACACACACACACACACACACTAATAAAACAAAAGCCTTATTCCCTTCCCATTGAATTATAACGTACACGTCTATTGAGCTGCAAATAGGAGACACGTTTGATTTTTGGGGATGTGACTACGTGAGTAACTAGCGATCATAAGGCGCTAGAGAGACATCTAGTGGTGAAAATGTTTAGGCTAAATAGCAACGATTATTCAAATGTACGGTATATAGGATAAATTATAGCTAGAATAATGATAAATGATAAATAATTATTTATTTATTTGTAATGCTCATTAATATGCATTGTCCTTTTACAAATAAAATAATCATAAACATGTGTGTCGTATGTAGGTATCAATCAATCAATCAATTAAACTTTATTTATATAACACAGGTCATAAATTCAATGCAACTTCAAGTGCTGTTACCCATTTGACAACATTTCTTTTTAATACATGTTATAATGTCCATTCTTTCAAAAACAGCCTCGTCAAAACAGATGCTGACAGCGGTGGGATTCGAACCCACGCCTCCGGAGAGACTGGAGCCTTAATCCAGCGCCTTAGACCGCTCGGCCACGCTATCTCATGGCCTTTGACGGGCGTTAATAGCAAACTTGTCTATATAATAGTAGTAGCAGTCATTATGTGGTAATAAAACTGTATGTATTAGTTATTACGTCTCCCACGTTATTACAGCAGCTTTTCTATAATGCATAATAAAACATAGATAGTCCTCTGAATCATGCACTGTTTCTCTATGACCCATAACAATAATAATAATAATAATAATAATAATAATGGACTATCCGACTAAATCTTATGTTTAATCACTGCCCTATAATTGATAATTCAAACCCCATTTGGTTGATAGCATTAATTTGCATTAAACTAGTCTATACTAGTCTAGACAATACAGGCCTGCATTATTCACTTGACACATTTCTCTATGCATTATTAAAAATCAAAAGAAATATATAGTACATTAGCTAAAAAGATGTAAGATATAGATAAATATATATTACTAAGCAGACCTGCACCTTTGGCAGTAGAAATAATTAAATACATGTTCTTGTCTCCCATCCATAACTATGAGCAGTGCCCACTGGATAATCAGCCCCTGCTGTGTAGTCTCAGTGATGGGATCTGTCTCTATAAAGTGGACTATGTTACAACATACTGTAACACATGCTAAGATGTGAAGGATTCATGAGAATTGGATGAAACTGTAATTATTATAATGTATTCATTGCAGAAGGCAATAAACCTGAACTCTGAATGTTGACCTCAAGCAGTTGGCCTCAAGCAGACTAAATACATCTAAATGTAACCCAGTAATTGATACATCACCAATAACTACTCTCCCTCATAACCACTTACAGAGGAAAGAACTTGACATAACATATCTGATCATTTTAGATCAACAGTTATGAAGGAAAGGAGATGAGGAAAGGAGACAAGAAATGGTAGCACGGTAGAGTATATTTCTGTATTTATTACGTTTATTTGACAGGGACAATGTACAACAAAAACATCTATCCCAGGAGCTGAGAGCCGATGCTTTGTACCAGAGATAAACAGGTATGTTTCATCTGCGGTGCCTGCATGAACTTGCTGCATCCATCTCCAGGTGTTACAACAGCAGATAACATCTGGGCCTGACTGGTGGCTATGGGGATGTTCCCTTCTCTGAGACATGACTCAACACAAACCACTGGAGACATTTTAATCATTTTAGAATCCATTTAAAAAAAACTTCAACAACGTGTACAGCCTGGCTGCTTCAATATGAGGCCGCCGACAGTCACACTTGTAAAGTACAAGGAAGTACAGTAGTCTATTTGAGCTGTCATAATCAGAAACCTTGGATATGAAACAAGAAGCTAATTAGTCGATATCAAATCAGTGAACAAAATAATGAACACAATGTTCATCAGCCTCTAACATAATAATGTATTATAAACAAGCATACAACTAAATGAGTTTAACATTTGTAATATCATAGGAAGATCAGGGATCAAAATCTATGAAAAACTGTACAAATGAAAGTAGCAACTACTTTTTGCTTATAGTAACTTAATTTCACTTAACTTAATTTCATCCTTCATTTCAACCATGTCTTGGGAGGTTTGAGAAGTGATATACAGAAATACACAGTAAAAGCCAAGTCATAGAACTAGGAGTGTTGAACATCATAGAACTAGGAGTGTTGAACATCATAGAACTAGGAGTGTTGAACATCGTAGAACTAGGAGTGTTGAACATCATAGAACTAGGAGTGTTGAACATCGTAGAACTAGGAGTGTTGAACATCATAGAACTAGGAGTGTTGAACATTATAGAACTAGGAGTGTTGAACATCATAGAACTAGGAGTGTTGAACATCGTAGAACTAGGAGTGTTGAACATCATAGAACTAGGAGTGTTGAACATCGTAGAACTAGGAGTGTTGAACATCATAGAACGAGGAGTGTTGAACATCATAGAAATAGGAGTGTTGCCTAATGCTAATAGTGCAGAGTAAAGAAGCTATGTTCATAAATGGCAGCAGTCTCCCAGTCGTACCACATGTTGCTTTTCAATTTACATAAGTGAAACTGCAGATCCACTTGGACTTGAGCCAACTGTCTAGGCCAGCATTTTCTGAACCAGTTCTTGCATTTAGTCAAGAAACAAGTTACAGTTGGAACACAAAGCATAAGATTGACTCTGAAGTTCAGAAGGTCAATTCCTTTTCTATTCAGGATATTGGCTCACAGATATAATAATAATAGGACAACCTAATAAAAAGGACATTTGTGACAGGGACTGGTGAAAACGTTCCCAAGTAGGGCAAGGTCATTTTTTTTCATGTTTGTTACAGATTATGAAAGTGCAAATTGTAAGCTTTCAAATGATGTGTCATACATTGAAATCGAGTTGAAGAAGATGTGCTTATTTGAATGTTGGTACACCTCAAACCAAATGCCGGAGAAAATCGCTCTGAATCAAAACAGCCGGAGAATGGTTTGCTACTATCGCGTTAGTAGCTAGCTAGCAGCTAAGAAAGAACATCGCTATTTACATCCAACTGCATGTTTAGCACATCACAACAGGCTGATAGAACATCAATATGTTAAAAACACACAACTACACATAATCAGATGATCACACAGTGCTTGCTTTTGAACACTAAAACATAAGTTTGTTTACAAGCCATGTATCACCAATTCAGTAGCCTATGAAGCAGGAGGGCAGAGTATGTATTTAGTGATCCTAAAACTGTTGTTTGCTACAGTGGCTCTTCGACACATTTATGATATGAAAAAAATAAGGAGAAAAAAAAATGAAAGAGGCTTTTTGGTCATTTGTAAGACTTGAGAATTGCTGGCATGTGGTCCTTTTCTCCAGACATTTTGTATTGAAGAATTGAATGCCTGAATTCATGTCCTGAATTAACTGAATTAGAAATGGAATTGACCCCCAACCAAGTGAGCACGTAATGTTAATCTTGTGAAGAGGTAGGGGTGTGCTTTCCTCTTCCTTCACCACGGCCTCCACATAGAGGGGTCCCCCCCAGGGAAGAAAGGGGGAAGGGCTGGGTGGAGCCCAACACCCGGTTGGAGATTGGGGGAGAAAGGGGGTGAAACGGTAGGAGAGGCAGGCTGCTCTCTCACCACCACACCATCCATCCCCCCCCTCCCCTCCCTCAGTTGCTGCCCCAGGGGGGCTCTATGTGAGGGGCTGGAGGGAGGCTGGGGGGGGTGGGGGGGCGGTGGTGAGGAGGGGGAGGGGGATGCCAGGGCGTTTAGCTGTAAGCGTCGAGGCCGGAACGGAGCACCCGAGGGGAGGGAGAGGGGGGACTGGGGTGGCGAGGCCGGGCCGGAGCCTGGGAGGGGGCTACTGTTACAGCTACCTCCACCCCCACCTCCACCCCCACCGTCGGGGCTCCCAGTGTTCCCGGGACTCCCCGGCTCGGAGCTGAGGTGGGGCAGGGACTTGAGCAGGTGGTTGAGCAGGCGGGCCCCCAGGGGTTTGTCCATGCCGGGGCAGCTGAGCAGCAGGTTGTGCACCTCGTGCATACACTGGATGTAGCCGCTGCTGTAGCGCTGGCGGGACTCGAAGCCAGCACTGGGACCTGGGCTGCCTGGACAGATACGACCACAAGGGGACAGCAGTGAGCAACATGCAACAATGTCAACACACAACATGCAGGGTTGTACAGGGTTGTACAGGCATTGCAATGGACTCTGGTAGACAGTTGTATCGTCTTATTATGGTGTGTGAATGGATATGATAGTAAGCATAAGCAGGGGACGGCAACACAACAAGATATGTGGTATATAGACGGTGTTGTCACATACAAATAGGGTATGATATTTGACATAAATGACACATGGTATTTAGATTAGTTGTACCTAAATTAAAATTACACTTTAATTCAAGTATGATATATACAGCTTACAGAGAGAAATATGATATGATGATGAGTATTGAGGGGGGTTTCGGGCTTCAGAATCCCAGTCTGTCATAGCTGTCAATCATTTCACGGATTTGACCCCCAGGAGCTCTTTGACATGTAGAGTGAAGCACCCTTATTGGGTCACAGTAGTCAATGATTGACAATGCACGACAATCCCGCCCATCAGGGGAACTTAGAATAGAACTTTAAAAGATCATATAATTTAAAAGAACTCTAGAACGCCCTGTGTTATAAGAACTTGACTGATCAAAGCCTACCCCTTCCCCCACGTGATGCAAGGATGTTTAAACTGTTAGATATGCTAGTTGCTGTTTGGTGTTTACCTGCTGTCCCATGTCCCTTCTGCAGGCCCTCCATATGTTGCACTGTGACTTCCAGAACATCCGCCTTCTCCAGTTTAGATTGCTACAATAGTCAGAGCAAGAAGGGGAAATGAATTGACATTAAACCACGCAAGGGAAAAATTGAACATAAATCCAAAATTCCCTCGACGTTGACTATTTATCCTGACAGTGCTACTGCTATTATACATACAGTTGTATTACCACATTATATGGCTACTACTATTATATACTAGTTTGCTATCAACGCGCAACATGGCCATGAGATAGCGTGGCCGAGCGGTCTAAGGCGCTGGATTAAGGCTCCAGTCTCTTCGGGGGCGTGGGTTCGAATCCCATCGCTGTCAGTACGAGTTTTGATGGTCATGTGTCTTGAAACATGAACATTCCTTATACGATTGAATTCCCTGTAGCGTTAGAACCCGAAATTAGCACTCGAAATAGAAAATCTGTTAAAAAGTTAAGTGTGAATGTGTGCGCGCGCGTGTGTGAATGTGTGCATACTTACGTCCAAGTTGTACGCGTCCACCATGATCCCCTTGAGTTGCTCCAGACTGCAGTTGATGCGCTCCCGCCTCCTCTTCTCAATCAGAGGCTTCCGCAGCTGTCAATCAAATACACATCAAATCAGTTAAAAACAACTTTATTGTGTATTGATTATTTATTTATTTATCTGTTTTTTTCCTATTAATTTATTTACCTAGCCAATTAACGATTGAAACCATTTTGTGGAAATGTTACTCATTGAATTCAACTCAACAACAGTGGGTTGATCACCCTGTCGCCACGAGCGCCTCATATAACCCCCCACATGATGATCCAAAGATACAAACTCAACTTCTCTCAGCGCAATGCGCGCGTGTATGAATGCATGCATGCAATTTCTGCAGAACTGCGCCAATCTGCAAATAATGCATGGCTTAGGGCTTAGGCTATAAAAAACGACTCAGTAAAAACAAAGCCGGTTGCCTGCATCCAATTGCGCAATGCAAATGTTCAAATATTGGAAGGGAAACTTAGCATGAACAACTTTTGTACCCGCTCCCTTTTCACTCCTCGTATGCTGGAGTTGTTAGTTGATTCAGTCTTATTTCTAAAAGCCACAAACCACAAGAATGTTTTATTTATTTAGGCCTACCTTTCGTTCTTCTTTGGCGTTAGAATTCCTTTCCGGGGCATTTCCCATATTGGATGCCGTCATCCTTAGCTTGTAAGGCGCATCAAACCCAAAGCAAACCTCGGTGTCCTATTGACCCTTCTCCTCTGTCCCACACAGCCTAACCCTAACCCAACCTCCTATAGTAGTGTTTATGCCTAGGCTACTGCCTGGTGAACGAATGTAGGAACGGAGAGAGAAATAAGAGAGAGGTAAAGGCACTAAGGCAGGCTTTCCTCCCTTGTCTTATAAGGCCCCCCGACACCTCCACCCACCCACATTACCATGACAATGAGTGGGTGCTCTCAGGGCCGGCCCTGGGTGCTCTGTCCCCCGCACTTTCCCACAGCCCCGCCGCGGGCACGTTTCATGGCACAGGGTCCGATTCTCCCCGCTGTTGTCAAGCCGGAGAAAGGCGAGGGGAGGGGAGGGGAGGGGAGGGGAGGGGGGGGGGGAGGGGAGGGGAGGGGAGGCGAGGGGAGGGGAGGGGGAGGGGAGGGGGAGGGGAGGGGGCGACCCGGCGACCTGTTGAGCGCAGAGTTCGAGAAGGTGATGCGCAAAGTAGACTAGCTGATTGTCTGTAGAGGGTTAGAGTGTTACTATGGACGGGAGATGTCAGCGCGGAGAGGCCATGTGATTTGGCGCGTATGTGATTTGGCGCGTATGATTTGCCAGTTAAAGGCGCGTATGATTTGGCGCCTTTAACTGGCTAATGTTTTGATAACGCATTAGTAACTGACATTAGGCTGTGTTTTAGGGCAATTCAGTAGGCTAATTACTAATCAATTGATGTCACAAATATTTAAGTAGGCTAACTTTTTACTTTGAAAAAACTATTCATAAAAATTGGCAATAGGCCTAAATAATTTAATAAATAATATACATGTAAATAATAAATCATGATCAAACTAGCTTGCAATAAAAAAAAACTGAGTAACATTTGATAAGCAAGCGATCGGAAATCCTAGATCAGACTCAGATGCTATTGACTCCCACATAAAGGTAACGGGCCGGCCTGTGTGTCGGAGAGCCATAAACTCCCCACCCCCTCCAGACCCCCTCCAGCCTCTCCACCACTGGCACAAAGGAGAGTCGAATGGGGGTGGATTTAAATCGCACAACAATGGTTAAAGAGATCCCAAAACCTTCCTTTTCACAATCGCAATGGGGGAATCGTTGGCGTATTATCTCCGTCTCTGGCACCCCCAGAGCCCCCCCCCACCCCTTCCTGCGCCTACCCAACCCTCCCCTCTGCCTTATTATTGTCCCCCTCTTTCTCTTCGGACGGACACACTCCAGTGAAGCGCGTCAAGATCTCTTTTTCTGCTCTTGTCCCCCCCCCAGTAATGACCCGCAGTTATCGGGATAATGGCCCGGGTGCTAAAGCCTTAATGGCTATCTTAAGCACTTAAGTCCAAATTCATTTGTGCTCCTGCAGCCTCGATGGTTTAGGTCGGCCTATGAGGGAGCTGTGGGGGTGTTACATAAAGATAAGAGCGTGGGTGTGCATGTGTCCTAGAAGTATAGTGAATTATTCACCTCTTCTCAGGGCTGTGGTTAAAATAACAGGGTTAAAGTTTGCTACACTATGACACTTATCTTAGTCTTTTTTCCTAGCACCAGGGGAGCCCCCCCTCCTACATTTCGTTGTTTGGTACCTGTACTGTATTAATGACAATAAAGACCATTCATTCATTCATTCATCTATTGAGATGCACTTATGCACACACACACACACACACACACACACACACACACACACATACACACACACAAACGCACACAAACACACACACACACACACCACTGGCATGTACACAAACTATTCAGACCTATACACATGTACAAATGTACATTTAGCGTAATGAAAACAAATCTACGCTAGGACCAGGGACCGTTGGCATTCACAATACTAGAAGAAGGAAGAATTATTATGTTTTACAGTAGAGAAACTGTACAGGGGGGTAGTGGGGATGAAGAGGTCTTTAGGAGGGACAAGATGTAATCTGAAGAGAGATGGGTCTTCAGTCTATGGTGAAACTCTTCCCTATTTCTCAAGCCTCTCTTATTTCGGAACTGGTACACACACAAACACACAAACACACACACACACACACACACACACACACACACACACACAATTGACTCTGGGTTGACGGAAGTGTTGTCACCCACACCTACCCCCACCCCTACTGTTGACGGCAAGCAAAGAAGTTGTGCAGATGGAAGTGACGGTGGTAGGAAGTAGGAAGTACTGGGTTGAGGGCTTCTTTTTTGCAGCATGAGAACTAGAGCACTAGAAGTGTTCTAAAAGTTTGGTATTCAAGCCCCAGGCACCAATGTTGTACAGACTGTATTGTGTTTTTCTATTGTAGGTAGCAAGTTAGCATCACAAAAAACACAGAAGCACAGAAACATACAGACTTCATGTAGGTGGCCTACTGTATGAAGTGTTGACTGGATCTCGTGCGCCATTTGTATTGACTGTACAGTAGGGCCTCCATACAATGGGGGAAATAAGTATTGAACACATCAATATTTTGTCCAGTAAATGTATTTCCAATGAGCCTATTCAAGTTAAATTTGCACCAGACTTTTGGTATTAACTTGAGACAAAAATCTAAACATTAATATGTAAATAAAGAAACAGGAAAAAAGTATTGAACACACTAAGGTCATGTTCTCACATGAAAGTCCGAATCGAGACCCGCAGCAAGTGGATGACTTCGCAACATTGTTGCATAAATTATTTCTCTGATTTGCGTTCTCACAGCCCTTCATGTAAACAAAGTAACATACGCAATCGAAGCAACTTACGTGGTAGTTGATTGGTCAGAAAAATGTAGAATTGCCTGTTGTCCCGCTCTTATCCAGATCTTATCAACATGACCTAAGAAAAAGCAGTACACCACAGCAAGGAAAGGCAAGGAACCATCTGAAAACCATAACTAATTAGGAGGCAACTTTACCTCCAATCTGTGCTCATTAATGTCAGCTGGATTAGAATATATTGATGAGCTGTAAAAGGTTTTATTTGTTACCAAGGTGCCACACAACAAACTAACAACAATCTAATCATGGGTAAAAGCAAAGAGCTGTCTCAAGACCTTCGCAACCAGATTGTTGCAAAACATGAAAATGGAGAATGGCAACAGACGTATTTCACAACGTCTGAGCTCCTTGCAAGATTTCTGATCAGAGAGACAGAAGGATACTTAGAAGAGTAGCCAAAGAGCCAAGGACCACTAGGAAAGAGCTGCAGAAAGACTTGGAGGCAGCAGGTACAACTGTGACGGAAAGGACTGTAGACCATGCACTCCACCGCCATGGCCTCTGTGCACGCTCAGCAAGACTCCATTACTGTTGAAGCTTTCTTAAGGTTTGCCAAACAACATTTGGACAAGCCAGTGAACTACTGGGAGCATGTACTCTGTTCAGATGAGACCAAAATTGAACTTTTTGGCTCACCATGTTTGGAGGAGAAATGGCACTGCACATCACCCGAATAACACTATACCAACAGTGAAGTTTGGAGGTGGAAGTATCATGGTGTGGGGCTGTTTCTCCTCTCATGGTTCTGGCAGACTTCATATCATTGAAGAAACAATGAATGGAGCCATGTACAGAGAGATCTTGAGATGAACCTGCTGTCATCCACCAGGATGCTGAGGATGAGACGTGGGTGGACCTTCCAGCAGGACAACGATCCATCGCAATTGGTTTCAGAGAAAGAAAATCTTCTTGTTGAAATGGCCCAGTCAATCACCTGACTTAAACCCAATTGAACATTTATGGAAGCATCTGAAGATGCAGATTCACAAGAGGGCCCCCCCGCAATCTTCAAGATTTAAAGACAATCTGTGTAGAGGTATGGGCCAAAATCACACTTGAATACTGCGGGCGATTAGTTACTTCATACAGAAAGCGCCTTGAAGCTGTCATTACAAACATAGGCTTCTCCACTAAGTATTGAATACATTTCAGTTAGTGTGTTCAATACTTTTTTCCTGTTTCATTCCACTTTATTACACATAACTTTATTTACATATGTATACATTTTGTCTGGATTGTTTGAGTTAATACCAAAGTCTAGTGGGTCCGGGTCCGGGTCTACCCCAACACGAAGCCATGGATGACTGGGAAGGTCCAAAAACTGTTAAATGAGAGGGACAACGCCTTCTTCGCAGGGAAGCGCACACCGCTGTACAGCTCCACCAGGGCCAACCTAAAGCGCGGCATCAAAGCGGCCAAGGCAGAGCACAGAGAGAAGATTGAGGAATGCCTCCTGAGCAACGACTCCAGGCGGATGTGGCAGGGGGTTCAGCAGATGACAAACTTCAGAGCCAACAGGCTCACAGCCGCAGAGGACGACCCCCTGCTGGCGGGAAAGCTGAACACCTTCTACGCCCGGTTCGACGAGGGGCGAACGGAGGTAACCACAACACAGACACCACTCTCTCCAGCTCTCAGCAGCCTCACCCTCACAGAGCACGAGGTGAGACGCGTACTGAAGGCGGTGGACCCCAGGAAAGCCTCGGGGCCGGATGGCGTCCTGGGACGGGTGCTGAGAGACTGCGCCGACCAGCTGGCCGGGGTTTTCACCAACATCTTTAACCAGTCCCTGTCCCAGGCCACCGTCCCACCCTGCCTGAAAACCTCAACTATCATCCCAGTCCCGAAGAAAAGCACGGTGAGCTGCCTAAACGACTACCGCCCGGTGGCACTCACACCAATCATCATGAAGTGCTTCGAGAAACTAGTCCGGGCCCACATACTCACACGCCTCCCGCCCAACCTGGATCCATACCAGTTCGCCTACAGAGCCCACAGGTCCACAGAGGACGCCATAGCGACGACTCTCCACGCCACTCTATCCCACCTGGAGAGGGGAAACAGCTACGCGAGACTGCTCTTCGTGGACTTCAGCTCCGCCTTTAACACCATCCTTCCAGACAGGCTAGTGACCAAACTACTAGACCTGGGTCTATCACACTCTATATGTGCGTGGATCAAGGACTTCCTGACCAACCGCCCCCAGAGGGTGCGGGTGGGCCCCCACACCTCCACAGCCCTCAGCCTCAGCACTGGGTCACCCCAGGGCTGCGTGCTAAGCCCCATCCTCTACAACCTCTACACCCACGACTTCACCCCCATCCACCCCAGCAACTACATCGTAAAGTTTGCAGACGACACCACCGTGGTGGGATGTATCTCGGGGGGGGACGAGGCGGCGTACAGGGATGAGGTAGAGCAATTGAGCAAGCTGTGCAAGGTAAACAACCTGCTGCTAAACAAGTCAAAGACCCAGGAACTCATCGTAGACTACAGGAGGAAAAAGTCCGAGATCCTGCCCCTGCTCATCGACGGAGAGAGCGTAGAGATGGTCTCAAACCTCCGTTTCCTGGGACACATCATACGGGATGACCTGGCCTGGAAGGACAACACTAAAGGCACCATCAAGAGGGCACAACAGCGGCTATACACCCTGAGATGCCTCAAGAAACAACACAGCAAGCAGGAGATGCTGGTGGCCTTCTACCACGGCGCAGTGGAGAGCATCCTCACCTTCGGCATCTCCAACTGGTACCACAGCTGCACGGCAGCGGAGAGAAACGATCTACAGAGAGTCGTGAGAACAGCACAGGGGATCACCGGCGCCACCCTCCCCTCTCTGGAGAAGCTGTACGAAACACGCTGTCTCAGGAGGGCCTCCAAGATCTCCAAGGACCCGACCCACCCTGGGCATGAACACTTTGTCAAGCTGCCCTCGAACAGGAGGTACAGGACCCCGGCCGCTAAGACAAACAGACTGAAGAACTGCTTCTACCACAGGGCCGTCAAGGCCCTGAACACAGAAAAGGCCTAAGTTCTGGGCCCAGGACAAGTCCGGACGGATTGTAATGGCAGCTAGTGCTGAGGCACAAACATGTACATTTTCAAGCCTGCAAACTGTGACACTTTAAAAAAATGTGAAAAAAAAAAATACTTTCTTGTGCAATATGACAACCCTAGTTGACTATCTGTGCAGTATAGTACAGTGGATTGTGTACATAGCCTCTATTGATGTAAACCAGCTCTTTATCTTCTTGTGATTTTATGCATCTATGCTTTTTCCAAAATGTGTTTCTTTTTCCTTTCTTAAACACCAGGGGAGCCTCCCCTCCTAAATTTCGTTGTTTGGTACCTGTACTGTAACAATGACAAATAAAGTCTATCTATCTATCTATCTATCTAGTGCAAATTTCACTTGAATAGGCTCATTGGAAATACATTTACTGGACAACATGTTGATGTGTTCAATACTTATTTCCCCCACTGTACAGCTACATGTACATGTACATTTGCAAGTATGCAGTAAACATTTTACATTTTCACATTTGTTGCTTCATGATCAAATTCAAAACACTAACTAAAGCTACTTTCAAGAGCTTACTCACAGTACCTGTTCACTGCATACTAAAGAACATGCTTCCGAAGATGCTTTCAGAAGATAACTTCTGACACCATTTAATCCCGCTTCCTGTCCCTCACACTCGCATCATCAGAATATTCTTCTGTGGTTTAATTTTTAGCAAAGTGAGCTGTCTATGTTCGATCAATATTGATGCTGCAAAGGTTCTACGCATCAATTATGTGGAGCTGTCTTAGCAGTTACGTACACCACACACACAATCTACCAGTGGATTTGTCACAGTTATTATAGCATCTATACACTGGTGGAGGTAGAGATCAGAGGACAAGCTCAGTGTAATGCTTGAAATGGAATATGGAATGGTGTCACGTGTGTTTGATAACATTC
>NC_137682.1:1471375-1491375 GCF_963989245.1 Nansenia antarctica | reverse complement strand
TGAGAGGTTCCTTAATGGAATACAACTGAGGTGAGGTCTAATCTCTCTACATTCTATGTGGTGTGCTAGGGTGTTGGTGTGGAATACAATAACAAACTGATTGATCTTGTTAAATCTTTAAATCCAATTGGAGGATCGTCCAGGTTGTTTTAGGGAGGCATTGCAGTAGATGTGCATGAAGGATATCCATTAGACCCTGGAGAAAGGTTAGGTAGATGGATGCTCTAAGGCTGACTCACTATACATACACATGTAGACCCCAATGATCCCATTGAGATAACAAAAAACAAGGGGAAAAAAAACAAGCCTATTTTCCAAGGGAGACCTATAATAGCCTTCAGAATAAAAACATTGGATAACAGTGTCCAGTGTTACAATCACCACAGCTGTTCCTCTGTGTGTTCAGATGCCAACGCTCATCAGAATGTGTTCAGGTGTTCTTCTCTTACCTGTTGGCGAAAGGTGCCTCCCAGCCGTTCTTGGTGAGGCAGGTAGGGCCGTTGCTCAGCCCCACGGCGGCCACGGCCAGACTGAAGAGGGATCCAGCGACACCGGCAGCGGCGAAACCAATAGACAGAAACATCTGGACACACACACACACACACACACACACACACACACACACACACACACAGGGAGAGGTTAGGGCAACAGTCGACACACAAGTATCTCAGTGCTAGGCTGTTTCTGATGGTCGAGGGGTAGGTGGACAGGATGGATGGAGGATCCTGAGAGCCTTATTGCTTGCCTGTTTATGGTCGAGCCGACTAGATTCATTGGCAAGGCGACAAGAGAAAACCCCTAGCATTGAACTTGATAGCCAGTACCAGAGACAGACTTCTCTGGCCAGAATAATTTGTCCATGCGTTGCACCCGTTTCACCAGTAGGGGTCAGTAAAGTCAATGTATTTATCCTCCATTTGTCAGGGCCCAAGCCAAACCCACCACCTCCATGTTGCGTGCTAGTGTGTACCAGGGGAGGCTGGTGGAGTTAGAAATCAGAGAATGTCACCATTGTAATACATGGAAAGGAATATGGAATGGGGATCATTGTAATGTATGTGTGTTTGATACAATTCCTTATTCTGTTCCATGTATTACAATGAGCCCTCCACCAGTCTCCCCTAGTGCGTACTCTTCCTAACGATGTCATGTATGTATGTATGATGTCTGTGCTTCTGTTTATACACGAACGAAGAGCGAAGATGTTTGAACATGAAATGACGACTTACACCACAGCGGTTGGCACAGCAACCCTTACTACTGGTCAGGTGGATATGGATGGCAGGGACGAGGATCTAGAGGAGGGAGAGGGAGAGAGAGAGAGGGAGAGAGAGAGAGAGAGAGAGAGAGAGAGAGAGAGAGAGAGAGAGAGAGAGGGAGAGAGAGAGAGAGAGAGAGAGGGAGAGAGAGAGAGAGAGAGAGAGAGAGGGAGAGAGAGAGAGAGAGAGAGAGAGAGAGAGAGAGAGAGAGAGAAACTGTTAAGCACTTAATCACTGTGTTGGTAATATATCCTTCAGTAGATTTAGAGACAGCATATTTCATATTGATTGATTAACCTTAAGACACAAAAGAACATTATCACAAACATTTTTCCAATATACAATTGTAATGCTGTTGAATTGCTTTCCTACTTTTTATTTTACATTTATTTATTTTATTATTTTCTATTATTATATATATATATGTTATTGAGTTTAACAATAATTCCCCTCCTTCCAGCCCTCTCTCCCTTTCCCCATTTCTGGGAGAGGAACGGTTGCTGAATCTCCAAATAATGATATTCTTATTTTATGGAATTGCTTGCTACACACAGCAAGGATGCCTACAGAACTGTCTATGATGAAAAACACTCAATTAAAACAGCTTCCAATAGAGTGTGTGTGAACCGAACAGAACTCACCACAAGGCCTCCACCGATGATCCCTCCCATGTACTTGACCTCCTCTGTGATCCGGGGACCTTTCCCATCCCTCTCCTCCTGGGCGTACTCGGTCGACCAGCCAGGGAAGAACAGGATGGTGTTACAGATGATCGAGATCGCCGCGAGTATGTACAGCCCGACGGCTATGACCTTGGAACACGATCCCGTACACATGTTTGTGGATGAGTGGGTTGTTCAACGACGTCGAGCGACAAAAAAAGTGTCAAAATGTTGTTTCGAATATCTTCTGGGATGATGTCGAGTCGTCTCTGTTGGTTTCACTCTAAAAGGAGAGTCTTCGGTCTTCACTCCTCCACTGGGAAAACTCAGCCAATGTAAACACAATGTAACAAAATGGACTCTCCTGTCTGTCACTGCTGGTCTTGATGATGATATGAATGTATCTCCAGAGGGGATGGGAGTCTGCTTAAATATCCTGTTGCTGTTTCTAGGGTGGAGGGCATGGAGGGGAGGAGTTAGGTGATAAGACTATCACACACACGCACACACACACACACACACACACACACACACACACACAAACAGACACCCCGTCTACTCATCCCACACCCTAATAAATCCATTGGACCTTTAACTAGCGTTGAGTCATTTAGCTGCCTTGGCCAGTCCTCGTTCATCTTGAAACTTGAAAAACTGATGTTGAAACTGAATTGATAGAGATAGAGATTACAGATAAGAGATAGAGATAAGATCTCCGTTTGATAAAATTAGGACATTTGAGTTCCCCCAGACCATATTAAAACCTAGACCAAGACAACTCTGGACCCTAGCTATATCCTCTGGACCCTAGCTATATCCTATGACTACAGTTAATCGGAGCCGATAGCAAGGTCCAAGAGTTGACCTGGTTAGCTGAGGGGGTCAGGACCCCTAGTAATAATATCTTGTTAACTGAGATATAGTGATGCTCAGTCTAGTCTGTTCACTTCACCTCCAGAAGACCATTTCATATTTAACCAATGGAGATAGAGCTTCTTTAGGGTCGGGTAGTTAAGTACAGTACATCTGTTGTTACTTCAAATACACCAACATCACCATAGCTACTGATAACAAGTCATCTCTGGTGAGCCAACGTGTGTGCGTGGATGTGTGTGTGTGTGTGTGTGTGTGTGTGTGTGTGTGTGTGCGCGTGTGTCTACTACACACCTGTGTGGGCGTGTGTGTGAAAGTCGTGAGATGACTGTGTATAGCTGTTTCACTTACTTTAGGCAAAATACTTATTGTAAGTCGCTCTTGATAAAAGCATATGATAAATGATAAAAATGGAAAGCTGTGTGTGCGTGCGTGTGTGTGTGTGTGTGTCCTTGATTGGAGTTGGACTCCCTGGACTTTCCCCCCTCCAGGTAGAGGACCATAATTCACTGATATTGTGCAACGATATCAGATAAAAATACACATGAATAGTACCATAAACCAAGAGGAAAAACGGACAAGCCCTAGGTATCCTATGACAGACTAGGGTTTCGGTCATAAACCGAGCCATAAATAAAACGTTTTTCCATTACGTTTGAATAGACACTCTAATCTGGTGGTGAAGTCGTATTATTGAAATTAAATACAGTATATGTATGTTCATACAATGTTTTCTCCTTCGATCCCTTTAGCCATTTATTATTATGCATTTCAAAGCTCACTGTCAAAATAAATCCAACATCCTCTGTGTGCGGGCACATAAACCTGCTGTCAAGGACCCCAATCAAGGACCCCAATTGAAATAAGCCAGTGGCTTTCTTGGGTTTTTATCCTGTTAGTTGACCTTGTATGTAATATGTACTTTCATGTACCTACTTCTGCAAATCTTCTAATAAAGTTTTCAATCAATCAATCAATCAGTCATATATCCAGGAAAGCCCGGTACAGAGTTTGATTGAATAGGGCTCCAAGACGTCACACAGTTGGGCCAAACCCTGTACGTCCTGTAATCAGATTGTTAGCGGTTGTAAAGTTTTATCTTTCGGGACTCCCTTTCCTTTCCACACCCTCTCCTAGAGAATCCCAGAGTCTCAGCAGGGACATTGACCTCTCTCCTATGACTAGAGAACAATAGAAATATGAATATTAACTATGAATTATATTCTTATTCATTATCTTAGTGAGAGAAAAAACAATCTTGTTGCTAAGAGAGGCTTGTTTCAAGAATGAATCAAATAACTCCTTGGTTGGGTTAGGGTTAGGGTTAAAATAAACATTTCACAGGTCTCAACACACTTAACAGTTTTTTTTTTTTTTTGAGGGATACAAACTCAACTGTCACCCACCCCACTAACTGCTGGTGCTAATATAGTTGTGACCGTGGCAACCGTCTGCATAGTTAGAAATACACAACATCAGTGTGAGTGGCTGCAGCCATGAGCCATGGGGTCAGTGAGGTGAGAAAGGGGTCATGCTTACGTACTACTTTACTTACCTCATATCTGTTCCGTCATCAATAACGTCATCAGTTATTTAGAGAAGTGAACAGAATATTTCCTCTTTAACACAATTAACACAAACAGCACATCATAAAAGCATTTTGGACATTTTATAGCTGGGAACACTCTTTTTTTATAGTCTGGTTATATAATCACTGTATGTATCAGCCTGTGCCTGGTACCACCGCTGTCATGGCATTCACACGCACACACACACACACACACACACACACACACACACACACACACACTCACACGCACACGCACACTCACACCTCTGTACACACCGCGCACTAAGTTGCGTAGAGGTTCCGGAAGAATCCTTCCGGAGGAAGTTTAGTGCGCATTTTGGCGCATGTCGAAATCTGAATGGATATATTTTTTGGCCAACTTTGAGAATGCCCCTCCCCAAAGATGAACAAGCTATATCAATGTAATTCAGTCCTATAATATGAATAACTTGATAAGATTTGATTTTTATCATAAGTCATTAATTGATTTATTCTGATAAATGTGATAAATCTCTCTCCCTTTCTGTCTTCCCACTTCCAGTGCCTAGTGGCCAGTACTCAAGTTGTAAAAAAAAATCAGGGGGGGATGGTGGATATTATCATATGGGGACAGTTTTAGCATCCTCACAGCGTCAGTGTCAGTGACTTCAGTGTCAGTGACTTGGTGGTAAAAATGTCATGGCATGTGTGCGTGCCCCCCCCCTTGCACACAGTATTTTACTCAATATGCACAAAACTAAATATTGAAATAGCAGTAATACCACGTTCATTGATAAAATGACATAAGGGATGGAAAGGGGGGGATGGCAGTTTTAGAAGAGGGATGATTTTGACTGCTTTTATTCCAGGGGGGGGATGCCATCCCTCCTCCACTGGCCTGCCATGGCACCCCCTCCAGACACACAGCGCCCAGCACAAGTCACGGCACAACAACATGTACATGACACATGACAGTGAAGCATTTTGTCTTCTTTGGCTCTACACTCCAAAAGCTTTAGCTAACAGAGAGTTAAATGAGAAACTCTCCGCTTTGATCTGATGGGATTAGTGCTAGCCTATATCTTGGTTTAACCGTTCAGAAATGACAATACTTTTTAGGCCTAGTCTCCCTGTTTCACCTGGTCATCCCTGAGGTTACATGTCAGTTCCCCTCAGAGAGTATATGCCTGAGAGATGGCTCATTTCTCACCATTACAAAAGAATAATAAGTAATCATACATCACAATTTCCAATACTTAAGCCTACAATATGTACATGTCAATGCATGTTAACATACCTGACTGGAGATCAACTAACAGATCAACCTCTCCTGTCACCATACCACCTTACAGACAGTCAGACAGTGTCAGGGTGTATACAGGAATCTGGAGGTTAATTTCAATACCTTTCTAAGACTTTTTAAAGACCTTGTCAATATTTTTCCAGACCTCACCGCCACTTCGAGCTGTAACCGTTTACATCAGTGACACCTTTAACTTAACAGTTTTAGTTTGCAATAGACTAGACCACTATCATACAACACAATTTCCGGTTCATCTTTGTTTTTTAATAAAACTAATGAATTCACAAACTTTTACTAAAAGTTTTTAGGACTCAAACTCTTTGAACAGTCTAATTCAGAAAAATACCAACAAAATTCAAGACCTCATAAAATCGTGATAAGACTTTTTAATACTTATTAAGGGTCTTGATTTTCCCAAAATTGATTTATCAACTTTTCATACTTTTCAAGACACCGTGGATACCCTGAGTGTCTATGGAAGACCGTCACAGTGCTGTCCATGGGGGAGAATGGTGGAGGCAGACATTGGGAGTCTCCCCTGATGTAACTAAGCATTGCCTGGTGTGTGATGTGTTCCTGCAGTGGCTGTCTGCGCCACACCCTCTTGTATCTGGGTCTCTGGAGAGTCCTCGTCCCAATGTCCACGCCAACACACACTTGTATACAGCAACACGCTTCATTGCGTGATCATTACATAAGATAAGAGATAAGACTCAACTTTATTGTCATTGAACAGAGCAGAACACAGTACTGAGACAACAAAATGTAGTTCTTGCACACGTCTCCTCCAGGGAGGACAGAGCTCTGTGCCCTGGGGTGCCCTGGGCACAGGGTCAGCCATCTTCAGCACCCCTGGAGCAGTTAGGGGTTAAGTGCCTTGCTCAAGGGCACAACGGCAGTGGTAGGCCCCTTACATATGATGCCAGCAACCTCTCCAGTCACCAGCTCACATCCGGCTCCCTCCTGGGGGTTGGGGATTGAACCTACCGATTGCTGCCCAGCCTCTCTAGGCTGCCTGCATCACATAAAAAAAAAAAGCTGAACCCCTCAACAGTGATTCCCCATCTGTGACGGAGGGGAAGAGGTATGAAACCTAAGTGAATATGGGAAAGCAATGTTACACTGAAGGGAAATTACAAGCTGAGTTTCTTTTTGAAGGCAATTGACATCAGAAGTGCTCACTTTTCCAGACCAGCAAGCACTACTCTGTGTTTCTCCTGACCACTCAAGTGGGAGGAGTTGGCATCACATTAACAGCGGCAAACAGAGTTGTTATTTTTGATCCCAGTTGGAATCCAGCCACTGACGCCCAGGCTGTTGACAGATGAAGGCTGAGTCAGAGTTGCATATGCAGCTAGCTGACAGCATTGCATCAAACACAGAGCCAGCCTGGTTGCGAAAACCAGCTCAGCACAACACAGTGACGTCAACTGACAGGATAGAAAGCTCAGTCCCTCCGTTCCTAGCCATGAGTCCAATTTCAACAACTCTCCTGCATTGGTGGATCTTACTCAATCTGGGTCGGGTGATGAGGATCATGTCCAAAATCTCAGTAACAACTTCATTGATCCAAGTATTGACAATGAAGAACCCACTTCAAAAGATGCAAGTGAGGAAGAATTGCTAAACAGCAACCATGATTCTCCAATAGACAAGTCTCTTGAGTTGTTATCTGATTGTAAGGCAATAGACATGCCCGTTCAAGAGGTTTTGGATGCATCATCAACTTTTGAAAATTGATGCTGGGATTGAGGCTTTTGAAGGAAACTTCAATATTTGTGTGAATAGTGTGTTGACACAGTTTCAGTCCCTGTGCTGCTGTCTGTGGACCCTGAACGGGGGCCCGTGTCCCGGGATGATGACGTCAGCGGTGCGTAGCGCCTCCTGGCGGTGTGTCTCTTGCACTGCGGGGTTCTCACTCAGCTCCCGCCAGCTGTCGTCATCCGCGCAACGCTCAAACAGGTCCCCAGCCACGAGCACTGTGCCTAAAGACGTTCCCTTCACAAGCAGACTCACATCTCGCCCCGTGTGGCCCGGTGTGGGTACTAGCGACACCTAGAGGACAAACAGAAGCGTTGCAACGAGGTTGAATTTACAGCAGACTGTAAAATACATAGAAGACACACAGCAAATTACTGGCCAAACTAGGCCTATTTATTCACCTAGCGTGACAGACAGTGATAGTATGGTCAATCAATAGTAATACTGAATATATGAGATTAGAACACACATGCATTGAAGAATAACTTACATGTTCATCAATGGGATAAGGCGTCCCCTCAGCCAGCTGGTTGGGTAGGTACCGGTCCCCCTGGCTGATGTCGCACCCCACAACAACAGTCGCCCCAGGAAACAGACCCAGGTTCCCCACGTGGTCGGAGTGCCCGTGAGTGCCCACCACCAAGGTGACGTCGCCCGGGTCCAGACCCTTCTCCTTCAGCCGGGTCAGGAGGAAGTCCCGGTCCCACGGTCCTCCGGTGTCCACCAGGATGGTCCTCGGTCCTGTAAGTAAGTAAGTAAGTAAAGCTGTATTTATAGAGCACCTTTCATACAAGAAATGCAGCTCAAAGTGCTTTACAACAGGAATAAGAACATAAAGTGAATATAAAAACATATACAAGCATAGAATGAATATAAAAGCAGGGGAAAACAGTCAAAAGAAAAGGTAAAGATTTACAGACTACTATAGACTTTATCAATAGACTTCTTATAGACTTTATCAATAGACTTCTTATAGACTTTATCAATAGACTTCTTATAGACTTTATCAATAGACTTCTTATAGACTTTATCAATAGACTTCTTATAGACTTTATCAATAGACTTCTTATAGACTTTATCAATAGACTTCTTATAGACTTTATCGATAGACTTCTTATAGACTTTATCAATAGACTTCTTATAGACTTTATCAATAGACTTCTTATAGACTTTATCAATAGACTTCTTATAGACTTTATCGATAGACTTCTTATAGACTTTATCAACAGACCTGTGAGCAGAGAGATGGTCCCGTCGGCCCGGACAGACCCGTCCGGCTGGGACAGACAGTAACCGACTTGGAGCACCGAGATGCGGTAGGGCTGACCCGGGATGTCCAGCTCTGTGGCTGACAGCTCGGTTCTCTTGACCTCAATTATACTGTCGCCAGAACCAGAACCAGCCTTTACAATCGTTTCCATCTTTGCTTCGAATCCTGCTATAAACACCGCCGTGGTCACCACGCCAAACACACCAGCCAGCTCACAGGTAGAGAGGAAGTGACAACTCGCGACCCGGATGTTTATAGGCGTGCTGTGGAATTAGGTAACCAGTTGCTCCTGGGTATTGTAGTTTTAACCATGGGTTACACTTGCTTAGCCATGTAATGGAGGAAATGAATAAGCAGCATTTGCAGTATTTCTATTATTACATTGCCGCCCTGGGATATCTACATTAACTCACATGTTCACTGATAGTACACGTGTCTACGATACGGCAAGAGGGACAATCTTCTTCTTCTTCTTTTTGGGGTTTTAACTGCAACGGGCGTCCTTGGTGTCGCGTTACTGCCATCTGCTGGAGATAGTTAACTCCTACAATGGCCGTTTTGTCAGATATTTCCTATAAGAAAGCTGACCAGACACTTCTTGCCTTGTAGTCAGTGCCATACTAGATTGATTATTATTATGAATGGTAGATTAGTATGGTACCTGTACTGTATTAATGACAATAAAGACCATGCATTCATTCATTCATTCATTCATTCATTCATTCATTCATTCATTCATTCATTCATTCATTCATTCATTCAGATTAAAGTATTAAAGTTTAACCGACTGTTATCGTAGTTCTCTATCAGTGTATTATTGCCTTCTAAAAAGATTTCTCTATGCTATGGAAAATACATTTGATGCACTGTAGACTTGTACTCCACAGGGCTGCGAATAGGGTTAGGGTTAAAGGTTAAGTCCTTCTCAATCAAAACTTGCCAAGTCAATCTAATGTATTTGAATTGTGTTTGTTATTATTCTAATCAAATACTGATCACATTGTGATGTCCTTGTGATGAAATGAAGTAACATTTGTTCATGTAGTATTGTTGTAATAATGTTAAGTTGCCATGAAACAAAGGGGTAATTGTTGTTGCCTGTATAACAATAATAAGTGTAAACTCATCATGTAATCCTGTTACTGGCAAACAAACATCCTGTCTGTGTATACCGTTATTGCTATGCTCTCTCCCTACTCTTTTCATTTGTTCTCATCTGCATCACCCCATCCTCTGTGTCTCTCGTTCCTTCTCTACCTCCTCCTCTTCTTCTTCATGCAGCCCCATTCAGAAGCCTAGTGGTTCTGAGCTCAGGACCAATCCCAGCCTGACGAACAGACAGGTGAGGTCAACCCTTCCTCTCTACAGCTGGAGCACTCACTGGAAATCTTAGAACTCTGAATATAATACTGTTCTATTCACAAGGGTTAGTCCAGTCTACAACGTTGTTCTGTTTGTAATTCAGATCATTTTGTTGTCTCAGTACTGTGTTCTGCTCTGTTCAATAACAATAAAGTTGAATCTTATCTCTTATCTTATGTAATGATCACGCAATCAAGCGTGTTGCTGTATACGAGTGTGTGTTGGCGTGGACATTGGGACGAGGACTCTCCAGAGACCCAGATACAAGAGGGTGTGGCGCAGACAGCCACTGCAGGAACACATCACACACCAGGCAATGCTTAGTTACATCAGGGGAGACTCCCAATGTCTGCCTCCACCATTCTCCCCCATGGACAGCACTGAGACGGTTTTCCATAGACACAAATACTTTCTGTGGCTCTGTGACAGGTTAGGGATCAGACATGGTGGCCTACCACTCTGCACCCTGAACAAGCCCTTGCTCAGTGTCAGACAGGTCAGTTACGACCACGGTTCCAACCCCAAACTGTACTTGCCCAATACTTCTACAGCACATAGCTTCCTCTCCTCCTCGTTTGTTTTGTAAGATATGTTTTGTTATCAAAACTGTCTCAATAAAACCCCAAAATAAAAAAAGGACAAATTAATACAAGCAGTCCACCATATTATTATAATATAATATAACAAACCTTCTCCACCACTTTGACGGTTGGCCCTGTGTTCTGGGGGACCATGTCATCACCACCAGGGGGCACTACTGGGAGGTGGGTAGAGTCTACCAAAGGCAGCTGGAGACTGAGGGTAACCAGTAACCACCACATCTGCCCCAAAGACGGGCCAGTTGAAGTTCCCCATGACCCCAGGGGAGGGCTACTGGACCCTGTGGAGAGGGTAGTACCATACCCTCTGGGCATGCAGTGAACCCCCAGACCAAGCGTCCGAGGACCCCCATGCCTCACCTGGTGGGAGTCTGCCTGGATTAGGAGGAGGGCCAGGTGTCCTGCTACCACGTGGAGAAGCAAGCTCACAGTTATACGTTCTCTGATAAGCTCAGGAGAGCCTGGCTCCTGTGTTTGTGTCTGGAGGGGGATACCGTGGAGAAAAGGTGGCCCTTGTCGGTTTTCTCTGTGTACCACATGTACAAAAGAAGAGATTTGGTGAGGCTATATTCTCATTCTATGCTCCAGATTGTGGAATGCACTGCCAGTTTACATTAGGGATGCAACCTCAGCACATTATGTTCAAGTCAAGACTAAAAACCCATCTTTTTAATATTTCCTTTAAATGACTAAATAATTAAATTAAGATTATAAAAACCCATCCTTTTAATATTGCATTTAAATTACAAAATAATTAAATTAAGATTATATAATGATTAAAGCACTTTGAGCTGCAACGTTTGCAGGAAAAGCACTATACAAATAAAGTTATTATTATTATTGTTATTATTATTATTATTATTATCATCATCTGTTTTCAAGTGAAGTTGTATACAACGCTCTGCATTAAACCTCCACTCACTTTGTCCTCAAAAAGCATTGGAGGAGAATATGTAAGGGGACATGATAGGACATGAGTGGAGAACAGAGGAGAGCACTGAACTACACATTATAGATTGACAGACTGTGTTTTCAGCATTATTCCTGTTTGTTTTCTGAAGTTTTTTTTAAAGGTTTAAAATCATCATGGATTAAATCATAGAACCAGATAGATTGAATGAAACCATATTATGTTATTATATCACCGCACCTAATGTGGAATTTGAATTTGAACACAATAAAAGAAAAAACTATGTAATTCAAACTGCTGATTTGTAGTGTGTGTGTCTCTATAAAGTATCTTATTATTCCAGAATGCACCCATAGAGACAGACAAACATATCACATGCGAAAGGATCCCCATAATAAGATCCGGAACCGTTTGTTATTGGCGAGGGTTTCCACTCTAAGCGGAGGAGCAGTTACTGTGTAACACACAGAGACGCGCGTCACAGATCCACCATGGCGACCTCCCTGATGGACCCTCTGAAGGGGCTCTTATTGACATACTTCATGCCAGAATCTTGTTACGACGAATTCTTCATCAACTTAAACTTCCTGGATGGTGAGAACACTAACCCTAACCTTTAACCTTTAATGACATGAAAAGATCAAACTTTAGCGATGTTTAAAAGAAGAGCTTGGGGGTAACTAACCAGACTAAGAGACTATAGGTAGCAGCTTCCAAGGATTCCAACAATAACATGACTTCTTTGCTCTCTTTCTCTTTCTCCCAGTCTATGTGTCACTTACTTACTTGCAACGACCTTGTCTAATAAGTGTTTAACTGTATAGAGATGTTTGAGAGTTTTCTCCCAACCTTAACCTAGTGACTTATTTATCTGATCAACATCTGAGCAATGAATCTTATCTGGGAAGCAGCAATCCAGGTTATTAAGCGTCTTCTGGACAGATGCCATAGAAACATATATACGAGCTGTTCTCACTGCCTTACACACGCATGGCTGGTGGTCACATTGATCACTCAGATACAATCAGCTTAAACATGAATTTTGCTGTTTGCTACTTTGTATCCAGACAGGACTGAATCACTTTAAGTGACAAATGAGAAAGGATTTGTTGTGACAGCGCTTGGGGGCGGGGCTATACACAGGGCGCTGTCTGATTGGATGTTGATGTGTCCTCAATTCCCCGCAGCTCTCCAATGTTAGAATTAGGGATGCCTGATACACTTTATAATAATAATAATAATAATAACTTTTTATTTGTATAGAGCTTTTCCTGCAATCTCCTGCATTCCTAGTAATGGAATAGAATGACATCGATGATGATGATTGGTTGATTGATTGATTGGTTCAATGATTGGTTGTTTTTGTCTCCTGCAGTACCATGTCTGAAGATTGTCCTGAGCAAAGGTCTGGGGATGGCGATCATCCTGGGGTCTGTCTTGGGTAAGAGTTCTCTCACCCCCCCCCCCCCCCACCCCCTCTCTTTGCCTGTCTTACTCCCTCCCATTTTCTCACTGGTCTGTATCTCTTGCCCTTCTCTCTCTCTCTCTCTCTCTCTCTCTCTCTCTCTCTCTCTCTCTCTCTCTCTCTCTCTCTCTCTCTCTCTCTCTCTCTCTCTCTTCATTCCCTCTCTCTCTCTCTCTCTCTCTCTCTTTCTCTCTCTCTCTACCTTTCCTAAGAGAGTGATATCATGATAGTCTTCCCTTGTTAACACTCCCTGTGTCACACATGACTTTACAGAGCCCATCTCTCCGTCCCCTCCTCTCTGTGTCCCTCAGTGAAGCTGCCCCAGATCCTGAAGCTGATGGGGGCTAGGAGTGCAGAGGGGCTGAGCTTCAACGCCGTCCTGCTGGAGCTGCTGGCTATCACCAGCACCATGGCCTACAGCATCTCCAACAGCTTCCCCTTCAGGTACACACACACACACACACACACACACACACACACACACACACACACACACACACACGCACACACACACACACACGCACACACACATACACGGACACGGACACGGACGGCAACTATGCAGACACACACACACACACACACACACGGACGGCAACTATGCAGACACACACACACACACACACACACACATACACGGACGGCAACTATGCAGACACACACACACACACACACACACACAGGTAGGTTATTTGGAATCATGCTCCTGTAATGAGGTATTCTTGCCTTTGACCTCTACGCCCAGATATAGCCCTGGTACCACAAGGATGTCCTCTTAGTATAACGGTCTGTAGTGTCCATTCTGCTCGGTTTAAACCTGAACACGGACACACACACCAGGATAAAAGGCACCATAGCCTACAGCTTTCCCTTCAGGAACACACACACACACACACACACACACACACACACACACACACACAGCATTTAGGTTAAGAGAGTGACAGTTAATAGAGGACACAGAGGTATGGATCAGGATAGAAGCATGTTCCTTTTCTCCCTCCGTGCCCGAGGAGAGGCTTTCTCAAGTTGCAGACAGACAGTAGCCACTGAAGCTAAAGTTTACATTTTAAATTTTTACATGTTTGGCATTTAGCAGACGCCTTATTCCAAAGCAACTTACAATCAATACATTTGAATACTAAGCAAGTGAATCATCAATCCACCAGTCGTAGCAGGAAGAGTAATCCAGCTCAGGCCCGGGGCCATTGATAGAAGGAAAAACCTTCTCCTATGAATGAATGAATGAATGAATGAATGGTCTTTATTGTCATTAATATAGTACAGGTACCATACAACGAAATTTGGGAGGGGGGGCTCCCCTGGTGCTAGGAAAAAAATACTAAAAACAAGAAGGGCTGGTCCTAACACCTTCTTCTAAACCTAGTTTTTTTTTTTTTTATGTATTATAATATTTTTTTTACACTGGAGAAACAGAGAAACAGTACAAGGGGGGCAATAGAAGTTTTTAGGGGCACAGTAGAGGGGAAAGCGGGTGTCTTTAGGAGACGCAGTGCTGAGGGGCAGAAGATGTCTCAGGAGGTGTGTGTGTGTCTCTAAAGTGTGTGTGTGTCTGTCTCTCTGTCCTTCCTCAGCGCCTGGGGAGAAGCTCTCTTCCTCATGTTGCAGACTGTAGCCATCGGGTTCTTAATCCAGCACTACGGAGGCACCACTCTCAGAGGTGAGTCCCGGAGCTCAGATGTTCATCTTCACCTCTTAAACAGCCTTAACACAAACTCACGTGTCTTTTAAACCAGAATACTGCTCCCGCTAGAGTTATGAGTGATTTCATATTTAATGAAAAGTCATCATAGAAAACAGTGGGTAATTTCCAATGTATGAGTTGAATTTCAATTCACTTTGTTGACTTATATGAATATGAATGGAGCCAAACCGTGCGTGTGCGTGCGTGCGCACCTGCTCCCCAGGTGTTCTGTTCCTGGTCATCTACTTCGGCCTGGTGTCGGCTGTGCTCTCTCCTGTCACCCCACCTGCTGTTGTCACCTACATGCAGGCCTCCAACATGCCAGCTGTCATCATTAGCAAGGTATGTGGGGTCAGGGTATGTGGGGTCAAGGTATGTAGGGGTCAAGGTATGTGGGGTCAGGGTATGTGGGGTCAAGGTATGTAGGGGTCAAGGTATTGCAACATTGTAGCAAGCATGGTTCCTTCACCAGGATGTTATATTAGCATTGAAATCTTCATTTATATGGATATATTTATTTATATAAAAAATTGGTTAGCATGTACACATATTGATATAACAGTGTTAGTTATGGTTGTATGAACCTGTGGTTTCAGCTGATCCAGGCCGTCACGAACTTCCGTAACGGACACACAGGACAGCTGTCTGCCGTCTCCATCTTCCTGCTGTTCGCCGGCTCCCTCGCCCGCATATTCACCTCAATACAGGTGTGTGTGTGTGTGTGTGTGTGTGTGTGTGTGTCTGTCTGTCTGTGTGTGTGTGTGTGTGTGTGTGAGTGTGAGTGCGTATTTGTATCTTTTTGTATGTTTTGGAACTGGAACCCTTCAAATCTGATCCTATTAATGAATTCTCATCTTCTTCTTCTTCTTCTTCTTCTTCATCCAGGAAACCGGAGACTCCCTAATGGCCCTGACCTATGTCATTTCCTCTTCCTGTAACGGAGTCATCGCTGCCCAGGTCCTCTACTACTGGGACAGCAGCCCAGACCCGAAGAAGAAGGAACAGAAGAAGAAACAATAGACAGGGCAGGTGGATATTGAGATATAGTGACATAATAAGGCAAATCTTGATCTTGAAATGATACCATATCCCCAATACGGTGCCCTACTTTTGACTAGGGTGTGTGGCCCTGGTCATCAGCAGTGCTCTATATAGGGGGTAGGGGTGTCGTTCGTTCGTTATTTGTACACACTCATACATAACAACACAGACACGCTGCACTCGCCCCACTATAGCCTAGTAGGTTTTGACCAAATCACAGTTCAATGACTCAATGCTCCCAGACCAAGGACCCCTTCTCTCTGTGCCAGACTTCAGTGATGCAGCAACTACGTTACCCATTTCAGGACCATGGGCCTCAGACAGGCTTACACAGACATGTTTGTAGTTTTGCATCAATGTTTCAGCTGTGCTGAGCTGTGCTGTACTGTACTGTACTGGCTTGGTTACGTATATCCCACATGTGAAAAGGACATATCCGAGCCAGCACAGCATGGTTGGGGTTGGTTCTGTCGTGTTTAAAGCTCCTATGAGACACTATAGAAATGCTGGCACACTCCAAATTGTCCACATGTTGTTTTATCATTCCCTTCAACCTACAGTATATTCCACCCTGTAATGGCTATGTTGGTCCAGCTTGATTTAATTATTCTTACAACAGAATCTACAACAATAATGAAATCTGGAACACTCGTCAATCAACTAGCATCAGAGGGTGGAGCTGTCGCGGGGTATACTGTGAACTTCTGCCTGTTTAAGATAAACATGTTGATCTTGTTTAGATAGGTAGGTCAAGTTGTTGAAGCGTTGTGACCTGGGGGGTATTCCATCAACGTCATTAAAGGAAAATCCATGCTTAATTTTGATATGTCTCACAAAATCTCGTGGGATTTATCAAACTAAGCCTGGATTGTCCTTTAGTGACGTTGATGGAATTACCCCCCTGGGGAGGGTCGAGGAACTGTATTGAATCGGTTTTACATTCCTTTGTCGTTTTTCTGTTTGTTTCTTTCTTTTCTTTGTCCTTGTAACACTGTCAATGTTTGATGATGAATAACATACTGTAAGGACTTAAAAGTCCTTTAAGAGTCCAAGACAGGAAGTAAATAATACATATTACTGTTGATCCACATAAAATTAGGAGCAGAAGTTTGGGGCATTATAGTATGATGTGAAAGTCTGATTTATCTGTCTATTTTACCTGTTGAGATTCAACCTCTGATTATGATGAAGTGTTGTGTACACTGTGATGGACTGCATGTGATGTGCCAGGCCAAGATGCTCTGACAACAGAACTTGAAACAAGGGCCAGTTGAAATTGAGTCCTGGGTTAAAAACCATGTGTATTGGAGATTTTTCTCAGATGAATATGCATTGTAGTCCAGGAGTAGGCTTGAATGGCAACTGAAGTGATAAAACTGCTTTTTTTCTCGAAAATGGTCTATGTGGCCTTAGTAATAGTCCTATACATCAATACTAGCTCCAAAAGTGACTAAAAGGTTTTAATTTTTTCAGAGAACAGAGCCCACATTTTAATTTATTTTTATGTGAAAATGAAATAAAGGATCATACATTTTGGTTGGGAATCTCTTGTTATTTCTTTTATAGGGGTTATAGGCTGGTTTCCTGGGCAGATTAATCTTAATCCTGGATTTAATAACATATAACATATGCCAATATAAAATCTCCTTTGATTATGTATTTACGTATGTATTATGTAGTCCGGGATCAGGTTTAACATACTGTATGTCCAGATTAACCAGCCCAACGAGTCTAGAATGGTGGAGTGTGGTTCTAGAATGGTGGAGTGTGGTTCTAGGATGGTGGAGTGTGGTTCTAGAATGGTTGAGTGTGGTTCTAGGATGGTGGAGTGTGGTTCACGTGGAGGCCATCTAGATGGAGACAGAGCCTCACAGCCAGCCTCTGTAATCCCACATCCACACTCTTTCTCTCAAAAGCTCAGTAAAGCTATTTCTGTCTCAGTTACGGCCCAGTTTGGCCATTTCATGACAGAGATAGAGTCTAAATTAGCGGTGATGTTTCGTCAATTAATGTAATCTTGTGTAGGTTATTGAGCAGGGACAGTTTCTTGTGTTCATTGGGTGATTTTATGATTAGTGTGATTCTCTGCTTTCCCATCTTTGTGATGTCATCCTTTTTTTTCTCCTCTTTTTTCTCTCGCCCTCTTTACCATAACATTATTTTTCACTCTGTCTGTCTATCAATCGCCTCCTTTCTTCGTCCCCTTTCTTTTCTCTTTATCCCTTTCTCACTGAATAGACCCTTCCCCCTCTCCTCTCGTCCCTCTTCCTCTCGCCCTCCCTCTCTCCAGTCCCTGACAGTAAAGTCCCCCCCCCCCCCCCAACTGAACGTCCCCCCTTCCAACAAACCCCTCACTGACACCCACGGCAACCGAGAACCTCAGAGAAATTCAGTTTTTAAAAAAAACTACTAACCCCCCTCTCTCTCTGTACATCTTTCTCTATTTCTGCTCAGTATGACTTTCACTCATCATCTCATTGTCTTATCACTCTTTTTCTGCTTCTATATCACTCCCTCACCAATTTGTGTGTTTCTTTCTTTTATAAAGGTAATGAAAGAGAGGAAGGGAGAGGAGGAGGAGGAGGTGGAGGAGGAGGAGGAAGAGGAGGGGGAGGAGGAGGAGGGGAGGAGGAGGAGGAAGAGGAGGGGGAGGAGGAGGAGGAAGAGGAGGGGGAGGAGGAGGAAGAGGAGGGGGAGGAGGAAGAGGAGGGGGAGGAGGAGGAGGGGAAGAGGAGGGGGAGGAGGAGGGGAGGAGGGGGAGGAGGAGGAGGAGGAGGAGGGGGAGGAGGAGGAGGGGGAGGAAGAGGAGGAGGAGGGGGAGGAGGAGGAGGAGGAGGAGAGAGGAGGAGGGGGAGGAGGAGGAGGAGGAGGAGGAGGAGGAGGAAGAGGAGGAGGGGGAGGAGGAGGAGGAGGAGGAGGAGGAGGAGGGGGAGGAGGAGGAGGAGGAGGGAGGTGGAGGAGGAGGAGGGGGGAGGAGGAGGAGGAGGGAGAGGAGGAGGTGGAGGAGCCAAATGACAGGGGAAGGAGAGGGTGAGTTGAAAGTGTGTATGGAGGATGGCGAGAGTAATCTTGACTGGAAAGCCAGGCGGTGGAGCAGTAGGGGGGGAGAGGCCGTAATGAACAGAGTTTGGAGAAAGAAGGAGGAAAAAAAAAACATTTAATCAAGACGGAGGGAGAGAGAAACAGAGAGAAACAGAGAGAGAGAGAAACAGAGAGAGAGAGAAACAGAGAGAAACAGAGAGAAACAGAGGGAGAGAGAAACAGAGAGAAACAGAGAGAGAGAAACAGAGAGAAACAGAGAGAAACAGAGAGAGGCCCCGCAGACCTGATCTTGTGCTTGTGTGTAGATGGTGCGATTCTTAGATTCGTTAGTCCACGTCACCTGTGACATTCTTCTTGGGAGGTCCGGACTTAAAGGGTTAGTCTCGTTCCGCCGCTCGGTGAGATTTGTCTGCGGTCCTTTCGAGCATCTCAGATCGCACCGTAATCTCTTTAATGTGTGGCCCGGTCCTTATCTACCTGATCACGGGCCCTGCCTGCATTTCCCATCACCCCTATCTGCTCATCTGTGGGACACGCCACTACCCCACCTCCGCGGGGGTGTCTGATGAGTGAATACCTGCTACCCTGCTGATAAGACCTGTTCCCTTTCTTTCATCTGACTGAATGGTTCAGTCTCAGTCCTAGGTGTAGTTAGGTGTAGCAAACATGCCTTCTTTGTTTACCTAATCACCTAGATGAAAGTGTTCATCTAATCACCCAAACATCTACGATATTATTTTAGCACAAGGGAGTTCCAGAACATACCTACACACATACATGCGTACATGTACACACACACACACACACACACACACACACACACACATACAAACACTCAAAACACACAAGGCTTGCTAGTCCTCTACCCCTATACATATACACACACACACACACACATACACAAAAACAACATACCCAGAAAGACTTGTTGCCCACCTCTCCACCTGCCCCCCCTCCCCTCCCCTTCCCCCTCCCTCCCCTCCCCCTCCCTCCCATACCTAACCCCAGGGTGCGCCTCCTCTCTCTAGCTCATTAGAGTTACCTGTCACTCTCTCACTCAGAGGTTGGCAAACACTTCCTCTATTAGGTCCATTATGGGCCTGTCTAATGTCTGCTATCTGTCAGAGCGGCGCACAACAGGCCGCAGCTGGCCCGTCAGGTGGGCTGGCTGGGTGACTCATACCTGTAACCTACCT
>NC_137682.1:1408875-1466375 GCF_963989245.1 Nansenia antarctica | reverse complement strand
CATATGAACATGACTTTTTTTTAAACAAAAAAACAAAAACAAAAAAAAGACCCTTAGTATAAGAGCCGTAAAAAGAGTTTTATACACTATGCACATCACACTATTTACAAGCAGGAGTATTAACATACTAAAATAAAAACACACAAATTGTTTACAGTAGAAAAAAAAGTTAACTTTTACACACTTTGATTGCAATGTAAACATCCACATGCGTTCCCTTTATTACTTTCAGATAAATTACAGCATGTAAACCCTCAGGACTTAAAATAATATTAGTAAGTGACTAATTCCCTTTTCAAAGTTGTGTTAAGTTAGTGGATTACTTAATACTAGGGGACTGTCAGAACATGACCAACTAGTGAGTCTCTACCACTGCTTCTGTCCTAACACACCCACCACGCTGGAAAAAAGTAATCCAAATAAATTCATCATACCAAACAAAACTCTTAGCAGCACCTAATCATGAAATTGGGGTTTGACGGTGCTGTGCGAAAATAAACAAATGAACCAACATAGTCGTGTTAGCTGGCAATTTATATGAGAGGAGACATGACATGTTCTAGATTAACTGAAAACCCAACTCAAATTCTAGTTAAAGGAAAATTTAATGTAGGACCGCATAGCAACCAGATTGTTCTACCAGACAACGGACAAACTTAGAATATAACAATGTTACATCAATGGAAATTAATGCAGTTTGGAAGTCTAGATGTTCTAATTGAATTTAACAGCTTCATTAAATTCAATTAAAACAAACTTTGGAAACCTAGACTTCCAAACTGCATTAATTTACATTGATGTAACATTGTCATATTCTAAGTTTGTCAGTTGTCTGTCCATCACACCGAGTCCCTGTTTGCCTATGAAAAAAAACACATAATTCAGTAGTTTGTAAAATAAATCAAGACCTTGATTTGGAGGTATGGTAAACAATGAAATGGAGTGCAGCATTTGATAAAATTCTCAGTTTACAGGAGTATTCTAAGAAGGATTAACTAGTAAAACACCTGCTTGAACACAAAGAGGATGTGAACAGAACCAAGGGAAACTTGGGACACTGCCAGTAACCCAACTCTAGAACATTTACAAAAAAGGGGTGTCAAATGGTTGTCTAATTAACCAACAATAACAGGGAACATCAAACACCATTGCAGCAACAAATGATGTTAAAGTTTAGACAAACCTAAAATGCATTGTATGGGGGTTGAATGTAGGTTCCAATATCCATAAACAAACCTTCTAGAATGAAGCAATGTATTGGTTTGCATTCTAAATAGTTTGGTGTTGTGCATATTGGAACAGAGCCATATGCCGCCATTGGATTCCAGTGAACTATTAAGATCGTCCAACAGGCTTTTACCATGTCATCCCACAGGATTGTGTTTGTTTTATAAAAAAAACTAAAAAGCACTTCACTCAACGCAAGGCACCAAGAGGTTATACTTATAAAAAAATACCACTCTTCATCCAAGTCATTATCTGTGCGTTTCTTCCAGTCACATGACTAGCAAGCAGCGGTTCTATTCGAGCTCGTCCGAGGGCCGTCATCGTTGGGCCAGGCGACAGAAAAACAGTTCTAGAATCAGAATCCTCAGAGGTCATGTGATTTGTATGTCACCGGCCGGAGGATGTTGATTGGCTGACCCGGTTCCCAGTGTTGTTGTCCCACGGGCCTCTCTATTGTACCCATCCCTCTGGGTTTGGGTTTGGTCCTGATTGCCCAGCATCGCCGTGAGAGGAGCCAACCAATGGGAGAGGCAGGACAATGCGGAGAGCACAATGGCACAGTGTTGAACGCTCAGAGCTGCTTGGTCACGTGTTGCAACATGGACCCAGATTATTTTGTGAATGGAAGTTAATGATGAGTTTTTAAAAGAAAAAAAAAAATCATTATAATAATTATGTACACATAAAAAACAAACAAACAAACATAGTCGTCATCATCACAAGGTCAAAGTCTATGTTCACCCATCAGCGCTCAGTCCTTCATAGTTCGTAGAGAAGGGGGAGGAGTCTCCACACAGAGACCGAGCGGCCCGGTATAGGAGGACGGATTCTAATCAACATGCAGAGGTAGAAAAATTTACTTTTCATAAAGTCACTGCTTTTAAGACGCAACACAGAACCGTTGTGTGTGTGTGTGTGTGTGTGGTTGTGTGCGTGTGCACACGCTTGTGGACTTGAGTATTCAGGTCCAGGACAGGTGTGTGTGTAGTGTACTGTCCATCACACCCAGTCCCTGTCCTGCCCGTCTCCCTAGATGTGTGTGAGGGGGACGGTTCCGCTGAGGTAGTGTTGCTGGACGCTGGCGTAGCCCCTCTGGCCCGTGGGGTCGCTTGTGTCCCCCCCGGGGATGTACATGCTGATCATATCCCGCAGGTCCCCTTGTAAAGGCCCGCGGTGGTGGTTAGGTGCACCCGTCGGAGAGTGCGTCGGCTCTGGCTTCACCATGGACATGACCTGGCTGGACTGCTGGGGACTGCTGCTGTAAGACATCGGGCTGTCGGGGACAGAAAGGAAGAAGATCGTTAGAATCTCAAACTCTAAAATCATGCATGGTAAAAGGAAGACAGTCTATTAATTAATTAAATTATTTAAAATTATTAATTATTAATTACAGTGCAAGACTTGAGATAATGACGACTCGAGATTATAGGGATTGATGGGGATTAATATTAACTTTATCTTTGTACTCAGTCAACATCACACAGAGTCTCTTGTATGTAACTGCAATATTGTTTTTGAAAAGGAAAAATGCATAGATTCATACTGACGTCTAAGACTGGACATCTAATATAAACATTTAAACCTGCATGATCATACAGGAGAGGGGGGGGGGGTACAACTGATTTTGACAGGTGAAGACCAGTTCTGTTTGGTTTAGCTTGACCGGTGCAGTGGTGGAACCAATGGAAAAGTAGAAAACTCCACCTAGCTAAATTAAAGTTTCGCCCCGGACCCGGCGCAGACCTGACTGATGTATGACAAACAGTGAGTCACTCGCTGGGAAAGCCACAGGTTATGGAATCCTTGTTTACAAAACCTCAGACCGAGGGACACGGTGGCAAGCCCAAACAAGTTAGGCCACCAACCTGACTAACATGACTAACACCACGATGTGAACAGGAGATATCCCTGGTCATGCCCAACTTTAAAACTTTTACTAAAACATTGTCATACACCTGGGCACAGCAAGGAAGATATTTCGCTGTGTGTTTATATTTTGTCTTTATATTTATCTCAGCAAATCCCACTGCTGCCATATCTGGCTTTTCCCAGAGAAGAGCAGTGGTTGTTTTTAGTGAGGGGCCTCAAAGCATTGTGGGTAAAGGACCACACAGAGCTTCCCCCATACATAGGCTACACACCTCAAAGTAAATAAGTAAATAAAATACAATCAATATATTTTCAAATACATGTAGTCAAAAATACAGTGTGTTATGGAAGAGGGAACTTTTCAATTAAAGTTGAGGTCATCTTTGGACCCAATAATGATGTTGCTTTCGAAATGTGCATTTGTACAATGTACATTTTTAAGAAAGAAAAAAAGCATCTGCTTATCATCTCCTATAGATAAACAATTTGTAAAAAGAGCAAAGTTGATCTGATGAGGGTTAACCCTAACCTAACCCTATCTAGGAGAGTGTGAGGCATTCACCTCCATTTCTGACGGGCAAGTAGATCCAGTTTGGCAACTAACAGGTAAAACTGGTGGCTTATCAGATTACAACTAAATATTAGCTCAAAGTAATCAATCTTACGTGACTGATTGTGTGCTTAAGTGTTTGTTAACGTGAATTTTCGTTATTTAACAAGAATAACTACAATTTGCTACAAAAAAGCTTTTATTTTGATTAAACGAAAAAACTCAAATGAATTGTTAAATTACTGTAGAAATTCGAGTACCCGGATTTGTTGCATATTGCATGGAAAATTAGAAATAAATTAGTTTAATATGGTGTTAAATTGAAAGTATATGTCTTGACCATTTGAACATATAAACGAGGCTATTCTATTTGCATAATTGCGCTTGCAGATAGGCCTCTGAAACCCGTGACTCTCTAATGGGATTAAACAATCAGTCTCATTATGGGCAGATTGTACAGGACAGAGGAGAGAGTAGACCTGGTCTCACTCCAATCCCATCATTAACCAAACACGGCACGCAAATTAGGATTAACATTAGGTGATGTTGATTACATTAATTGTGTTACATTCTACATTCACGCAAAGTATAACCTTTTAGGCCTAAGAATCCAGCCAACTTCATTTCATTGTAGAATCTATTTAACAGACGCATCTCCTCATTAGTGAAAGTACAATTCTGGGAAACACTGAATCTGCGAGAGTTTTACGATTAAGCCGGAACACTATCTATCTTATCACAACTCCCTAACTGTATATATATGGGTCATTCTATAATTAGGGGTACATTTTTGGTTGATATGAAATGTACCCCTAATTATATAATGACTCATATATAACTCAACCAAAACATTCCTTCGATTATGCAATTAGTGTCAGAAGACCCACCTGTAGGAGTTGCTGTTCATGTATGTCTGCGCCGCCGTCATGGCCTGGGGGTGGGGGTACTGGAGGGCGGACAGGTCGTACCGGTGGAGCTGCTGCGTGTAGCCCCCCAGGGCCTCTCCCCCCTGCATGGCCCCGTAGCCCCCCGCGGGACCCCAGCCGTAGCTCTCCATCCTGGGGGTCCCACCCTGCCCCTGCGCCGCGGCGGCCGCCAGCAGGTTCCCGGCGGACAGGGGGTACTTGCCCACCTGGTTCTGGTCCTTCTTCAGCATGCTGGGCTTGGTCTTGCGGCGGGGCTTGTACTTGTAGTCGGGGTAATCCTTCATGTGCACGGCCCGCAGGCGCTTGGCCTCGTCGATGAAGGGCCTCTTCTCCGCGTCGGTGAGCAGCTTCCACTCCGCGCCGAGCCGCTTGCTGATCTCAGAGTTGTGCATCTTGGGGTTCTCCTGGGCCATCTTGCGCCGCTGGCCCCGGGACCACACCATGAAGGCGTTCATGGGCCTCTTGACCTTGTCCATGGGGTCCACGCCGGGCGGGCACTGCACGGATGACTTGGACCCGGGGTGAGAGTTGCCCCCCATTTGGCCGTTTAGTACCGGGGACATCCCCTGCGAGGTCTGGTGCGACTGAGGCTGCAGGCCGGGTGGCTTCAGCTCGTGTTCCATCATACTGTACATCATGGCTATAGGAGACGCTTCTCGGTTCAAATCAAAAATTTCCAAAAAGTAAAAAAAATCAACAGGTGAAGCAGAACCCGTCTCAGCCTCTGTCCTCGCCTCAGTCGCCTGGTACCTGGCCACTTTCGGCCTGGTTCTCCCTGCAGCAGCTGAACAAGTGGAGCTGAACGCACCAAGTGTTCCGAATCAACTAATTACCAGAAACACCCGAAAACAGTGTGGAAACGCGCACGCACGCACGGGTAGCTTATTAAATGAGTTGTCGGTGCGATTAAGCGGTCATTACCTCAAGCCGAGAAAGTAACACTCAAAGTAAACGTAAAAAGTTAAGAAACCAAACCTCCTTCAATCAGCACAGAGTCCCACACAGCCACTTGTAGCGCACCAACAGATCTGATGCGGGATCACAGAAAGTTCCTCCTTCCACTCGTTTGCGGTTTTTAGAGATAATTGTCTTCCAGCCTTGACCAATCCCAGCGCACAGCGCTCCCCAGCCTTGACCAATCCCAGCGCACAGCGCTCCTCAGCCTTGACCAATCCCAGCGCAGAGCGCTCCCTCATTTGCATCACTATAGGCGGGGTGCGGTGATCTGGGCTGAGCGGAGCGGCACTTGTTGATGAGGGGGGGGGGGGGCACTAGACACTGGGAGTGTGTTCGTATCGCAATGAGAATAATAATAATTCTAATATACCCCCCGTTTAAAAGTGTGAATTTCGGTCCTTAATCATTCGATGACACCCCATTGACCTAGTGCCTACTTTCCTTGTCCTTCGAACCAGGGCAACATGTAAGCAGATGACAACACAACGACATTTCAACACATTTCTTCACGTTTAAGGTATTAAATCAACCTTTATGCTACTTTTGTTGGAACTGATCATTTCTTGGGGTAGGCCCTATGGCTATAACCTACTTTTAATACGCGTTAGTGTCAGTTGATTTGCCAGTGTTGCTCTGGAAATCACATAAATGTGATCTGATGTGTTTCCTATTTCAGTCCAGAAGCAACAACAACAACAACAACATTTATTTCAGCATCTGAATGAACAACTCTGTTTGTCTGCGAACGAGCTCGTTTGGAGACGTCTGACCTCTTCAAGCGATTGTTCTGAAGACGCAAGTCTCTCCGCGGCTCTATACGGTATTGATTCGCTCACAAAGGCGCACAGAATGACTCTGGTCCATGAGAATGAGGAGAAGCTCTGTTGGTTTGGCCAAATAGCGCTTTTATTATGCTCCCGTGGAAGGGCTTTGTTAAGACCAATGTTTCCCAAACCTACTGAGGGGATGCTGCACTATACTAAACTACTTCCATCATTGGCAGACACTATAGTCCTTTGGAAAGGATAGGATACACATCTGACAGCATTCAGAGTGATTCACATTTAAACGGATTTGCTCGATCTAAAGTTCAACAGATAATCAACTGATAATCAACAGATAATCACGTGGATAAAATAGAACAGCCACTAACATTCTACTTTTTAATTGAATTCAAACAACTTTAGGTGGCCTTGGGGCAATTTACTGTTGTTGTCTTTGCTGTGTATATAAAATATTCACTTAGCAGTTATACTCCACTACATGATCCACACAAGTGGATCCACTCAGGAGAACCACACCAGGCTATCCTGTTACACACATCTGGTCAGAATTCATGTGGTGCTTTTTTCAGTGGTAAGCAATGCTCAGTGTCTACTTAGAAAGTGTGTTTTTGCCAGTAAAGTGTCCAACAGGTGTATAGTTCTCTGAAGTTGACTATAGTCTTCCTGGGGTCCATACAGAAGACAGATGACTCTCTATTGCTTGAGCACGTTTATTGAAACAGTATAAGACTTTAAAAAAAGTTAAAAGTGAACATGTTTTCCTGAACAGTTATCACATTTGCTAAAACACCACATTTCTGTTGCAAAATGCATCTCAAAAATTAGAATGTCATGTCAAAGCAAATCAGTGCATCGAAACAGTATCCTTTGTCATCTAATGAAAAGTTCAATCCACCATTAATTTCATAATGACACAATAAATAGTAGCTGTAATCATTAACATGCATTGCAGGTTGGACAACTTTCATTTTAAAACAAAAGTGAAAAGCAGCAAGAATGTCACTCAGCAGAAAAACACTATACTCTATTGTTAATGGTAAAGTACTTTCACTTGTGATTACAGACTAATTATTAGTTGAACTGTTGAGCAATGAATGTGTACATGTATGGAGTAGAGATTCACTATAATAGCAGAAAGAGCCATGCTGTAAGGAAACAATTAAGTTTTGTTAGTCAACACTTACTGGCTAGATTTTTGTGTAGAGAGTTATGTTAGCTGTTTTGCAAAAAGCTGCTTAAAATTTGCATGAAATTACTAACTGTTTAGTTTTACTAAATGTTAACATGTAACTTCAATTTCATACAAATGGTGTAAGCAATCAAGAAAAACTTTAACATAAAGCATTTGCATACAAGGACAAATAAGAATGACAATGACGAATTAATTAAAAAACACAAAGCAAAGTGACTGACAGGACGTTATAACACTATAACATTAGACCAAGTACATAAAGGAAAAGTAACATTGATACATACATACATACATACATACATACATACATACATACATACATACATACATACATACATACATACATACATACATACATACATACCAGTACATAAAGTATACTGCACACACACACACACACACACACACACACACACACACACACACACACACACACACACACACACACGTATATATACATACATATCAGAAGTGCTTGAAGTAATGTGTACACTCATATGTATGTCAAATTGTTGGTCTCATGAAGTGTCTTGGTTGAAATTCTACATTCTAAATTCTACATTCTAATTCTATTCTTGGTTGAAAACACTAGAGATTCATCAGTGTAATATGACTGGCCCTTCAACTCCAAATGGCATTTTTAAGTGCCAATAATGATGTTCAGTTCCCAGAGTGACATTGTGGTGATACAGGTTGGACCCACCGTGGCCGTGGGAAGAGTTCAGGTGAGAGAGAATCTTCCCCCACTCAGACACACAGTTTCTGTGGACGTCACCTCGCACCTGACTGACAGACTTTATCCCCTGTTTCTGTGTCTGTTTCTGTGTGTTGCTTGTGGTTTGTGTGGCTTTAGGGGGCAGGTCTGAATGTGTGTCTGTATGTTTGTGTGTGTTACAGTGAGAGATGTTTTGTCCTGGGCCTATGGAGTGCTGCTGTGTACTGTATGTCAGGTGTGTATGTCAGGTGAGGGCTTGTGTGTGTGTGTGTGTGTGTGTGTGTGTGTGTGTGCTGCAGGTGTGTGTGTGTGTTTGTGTGTGGGGGGTGCAGGCATGTTTCTGTGTGTAGTTGGTACAGTGCAGGTGTTTATGTGTGAACGTCTGTGTTTTGTATGGTGCAGTTGTGTGTGTCCATGCGAGAATATGTGCTGCGTTATGGTGTGTGTGTGTGTGTGTGTGTGTGTGTGTGTGTGTGTGGTACAAGTGTGTTTATGTGTGTGTAGTTGGTACGATGCAAGTGGGTAAACCGTGTCTGTGTGTAAGTGTGAACATGTTTATTTTGTATGGTGCAGGTGTGTGTGTGTGTGTGTGTCCATGTATGGTATGAGTGTGTGTGTGTGTGTGTGTGTGTTGTATAGTGCAGGTGTGTGTGTGTGTGTGTGTGTGTGTGTGGGTGTGTGTGTGTGTGTGTGTGTGGGTGTGTGTGTGTTGTATAGTGCAGGTGTTCAGTCTTTGGCTGTTTGTGACTGACAGCAACGCCCTGACGCCAATCAAACCGGGGATTGTGGGGCTCCACTCTGCCGTTTCCGTTTCCAAGACAACCCCCTTTGGAATCTGTTCCAACACTCCCTCCCTTTCTCCTCTCCCCTCTCATTCCCTCTTTTTTAGATTCAGTTTTGCCCAGAGAGTCTATTTTTTTTTCTTTTCTTTTTTTTCTTCAATAACAACTCACCAACCTCAGAAGAACTTTTGCCTGACACACACACGCACACACACACACACACACACAAACATATACACAGAAGTTTCTCCGCCCCCCTCTCTCTCCCCCCTTCACGCACACACACACACACACACACACACACACACACACACACACACACACACACACACACATATGCACCACCCACCACTTTGCCTAGGCCACTCTTTGTCAGTGTAAAATCCTGTTTTCAAGTCCTTCAAAGTTGAAGTCCGCTGCAGCAAGTTACAACAAGGTTTTCATTCCTACCCGCTCACAAAAGAGAGGCACTCTCACTTTTGTCCTCAGCCTTTCCTAAATACTAATAGCCTTGTGCTCAGCACCTGTGCCATTGTACTGTATGTTTACAATTAGAACCCACTAATCACTTAAATGTGGGTTTGGTTCACAGCGGTACAAATGTGCTCCGTAATAGAAGCGCTGCTACATCTGATATCCTGGGTATATACTGGGACCTGGGTGTGACCTTCGACCCCTGGTTTCTTTCTCTTTTGTGATATTTATCTTGTCATTGATTATGTTTAGATGTTTAAAAAATATATAAATATCACTCCTTTCCTTTCCTTGATCCTTGTTAAGGCTACTGTCTTTTCAACCCTTGTTGTTGATCTTAAGGCCCTAAAATTATTCAGGAACTTTCTGATGCTGCTCCTAACCATCAGGAACTTTCTACGGCAAGACAAAACGTGGACATGATCAGAGAAAATATTGAGGGCCTGTCAAAAGAGATGGGGCCTTAATTCAGGGATTACACACAGTTTGTTATATGATTCACTCTCTTGTCTTTCGTCGGTGTGACAGTTTCGGGGTCATTACATGTAATTACTCTCACACCTCCGCGCTGAGCGCTCTCTCTGCCCCCGGGCGTGTGGAGGCGCATCTGCGGGGCTGAATACAGGTGTTAACCCTAACCCTAACCGTCCTAAAGGTGTTAAAGGTGTTAAAGGTGTTAAACTTGTTAATGACCACCGATACCTGGCTGATGTTCCCTGTCGCCTGAGAGAGAGCCTCTCTGGAGCACCGTAGACCCCCCGACTACTGTTCAGTCCATTTGCATTGGTGACAAATTAGCCGCACCTTTCTCCTCCATGACAAAGCGCATCGCGACAGGAGGGTAACGGCGCTTAGAATAAAGATTTCGTGTTTTCGAGCGTCGATTCTCACACGTCATCACGACTAATATGTCCAGTGTTCGGTCGCACCTGGGGGGTGAGGGGGGGGGGGTCGCAGGGAGACCTGGGGAGGCTGGGGAATAAAATAAATATAGAATTACGCACCTGAGATAGATAAGCGTCTGATAATCATGTGTCAACAACCCTAATAATTTTATTGTTGTCATGGTTGTCTTGGAAAGAGAGAGAATCCTCTATTGCAGTTTGCAAGTCATTTGATTTGTGGTGGGAAGTTTCTTACAACATCTACAGACATTATATTTTCATGTCTTAACTTGAGTCTATAATATAATAATATGGAGGTTATATTAATGTAATCTATTTTTTCTGTAACAAGACCTTTGGTGATCTGGGCCTTTTCGAGTGTACAATAATTAATACATCTTTCAAAATTGTGTTTGAGGTAAAATTACATTTTTAAAAAGGTATAAAATTACATTTAATAACTTAAATATATATCTATATGTTGTAAATGTTATTTTCCTCTGATAGCCTAATAATATACAAACGTGTCCGCCAGTCAATAATGTGAATCTGAGTAGCATGGCCAGGCTTAAGTCACAGGACTTACTTCAGTGTCAGAGGGTGTCCACGGGTGTGTTAGAGGACTCATTTGCAGCAGACCAAATAATGAGGATTCAAATGCTTATGGAAATCACAGAAAATAAAAATAGCTTGATGGAAAGGAGAGGAAATCTGAATGAACAGAAATTAAGTGGGATGAAATCAAGAAATAGAGGAGAGAGAGAAAAAAAGATAGATTAAGAGGGCCAGAAAGAAAGAAAGAAAGAAAGAAAGACGGGGAAAAGGATGGGGGGAATGTTGAAGTGAAGGAAAAGGGAGATAAAGAAAGGAGGAGAGCTGAAGAAAAGAGAAGGGGTTTGTGGAGAGGGAGGGAGGGAGAGAGAGAGGGATGGAGGGAGAGCGTGAGGGAGGGATGGAGGGAGAGAGTGAGGGAGGGAGGGAGGGAGGGAAGGAGGGAAGGGGGGGGGGGGTTGTTCCTCAGTCTTCTATGACAGGCTCATTGAATGGGCCTCTATTCTGCCTCTCCCTGCTCTCTTCTCATGTAAATGCTGCCTTCAGAGTCCCAGACATCCGTCACAGGCCAGAAAGACCTTGGCAGGCCCTTTACGAGCCTCCCACTCGCATAATCCCCTGGCCCACAATCGAGCAGCCAGCAGGGGGGAGAGGGAGGTGGTGGCGGGGGTTACAGCCAGAGTGAAAGTGGTGGATGGGCCACCTACACTGAAACACGAATAATAACATACAGAAAACATAACATGTTATAGGGTACGGACGGCCCGGGGAGGGGAGCACGGACCAGGGGTTGGAGAAGAGAGATATGCTGAAATGGAGAGAGAGAGAGAGAGAGAGAGAGAGAGAGAGAGAGAGAGAGAGAGAGAGAGAGAGAGAGAGAGAGAGAGAGAGGGGGAGAGAGACAGAGAGAGAGAGAGAGAGAAGTTTGGGAGAGTGGGGGGGAATTATAGGTAGGGAACAGAAGGATGGTGTGTTTATCTGTGTGTGTGTGTGTGTGTGTGTGTGTTGTGTGTGTGTGTTCTGTGTGTGTGTGTGTGTGTGTGTGTGTATGTGTGTGTGTTGTGTGTGTGTGTGTTCTGTGTGTGTGTGTGTGTGTGTGTGTATGTGTAGGTGTGTGTGTTGTGTGTGTGTTCGCACAGACTCACGGGATGCTCCCTTGCTGTGTGTTTGTGTGTGTTAAGGAATGTCAAACAAGGGTGCCTGCTGGCTGAAATAGGGCCTCTGTTATTGGGATCAGGAAAGGGATGGTGAGAGAGAGAGAGTAGGCTACAGTAAACGAACAGCCTAACCACACTACGATACTAGAAGAGAATCAAGAAAACACTAGTGAGTAATATACCAGTAGTCCTATAACTGACAGGTCTGTGAATCACCTGAGTCATTGACTGTCCAACATCAATGGAAATGCCTCACAAAGGCAGATAAAATTGTCGAAGCAAGTGAGGCAAGAAGGTACCCAGAGTGGCACTAAACTAGTAGAAACACCTAACTTTTGGTCTGTCAGAACCAAACGACCTCTAGTGGACATTATATAAAACTACACCTGTCAAATTATGGAAGCCACAGACTACATACAGGGCCCTTTCTAGGATTATAAATGTATAACTTTCCACATTTGTAAGCAATTAACACTACAATGTAGTCCATAAATACCTCCATAAATACCTCAAATAGTTTAGAGAGTATTGTAAGAGATGGATATATGGGTAGGTAGTATGAATGAATAAATTCATTTTATGCACAAACAGTTGAATCATTTAGCCTACTGGTGTCTGACTCAGTGGCACAGGTGTGATTGAGTACCGCCTCTTACAGAATGTTGTATGTCTGAATGAATGAACATCTATCAGTTGCATACCTGCATCCTTTTCATTCCACTTCAAGTATGGACCTGATCAAAAGATATCCCTACCGGATCATGTCTACCATCAAGGTACAGTGGACCTCGTCCACCCTTCCATTGAAACCAATCTTCTTTATGAATAGAATTACTTTTATAAATGTCAAAGATGAAAGTCACCAAAATCTGCAACATTCTTTCCAATTAATCACCCCACCGGATGTTATCATCCAATCACAAGACAGACGTATTTCTCTTTGAAGTTCATTGATTATCTGATGATCTGATCTGATGTGATGATCTGATGATGCACGTTTAGTTCCCATGCTTCTAACAAGATAACTGTTACAGTGTCATGCAGCTGGTAGGGGACCTCCTATGAAAATAAAGGTTAAATTAAACGCATCTTATGTCGTAGTCGACAGGTGCCTAGATATTGAAGCCCAGATGTTGAACTCTTTTAGTCCACTTTAAGTGCACTATAATCTCTATATCACTATAATCATATAAAGGCCGTTCAGTTACACCAATTAATTCTGCATCCCAATTACCCGACCCCTCCCTGAAGGGTGCACTCTTCAACATGGATTTGAGTGCTCAGGATTAGGGTAAATATACAGCTTCTACCACATATGGGGCAGTTTTCCGGACAGTTTAATTTAAATCAGGGCGAGGCCTAATGCTACTTAAATAGAATAGAGTAAAGAGTGTTTTTCTGAAACTGCACATATTTTCGGATGACTTTAGTGCTGGACTATAGAGTCTGTGGCTAAAACAAGTGACGATTTAACAGCTGTCGATGTGAAGTTGCTTTTAAAATCGTGATGGAACAAAAATTGAGATGGTTTGTCATGGAGAACACTGGAACATCCGATCACATCACATTCAGGCAGTTTCTATCAGTAGGCTGAACAATGGAGGGAGGTGAAAAGAAAACTTTAGAACTTTAGAAATTGATCAAATAAAGAAACCTTGAAGCTAATTGTGTATAAAAACACACAATTACTGAGAAAAATCTCCATGATTCTGCAAAAGAAGCAATGTGAAAGAAAACCTGGACTACAGTCTGCATGAATTCTAAAAACAAACAGATGAAGCCTTTTAATCTGGACTAGATCGCACATCCTTGTTGCCCTCTGTGGTGTTCAAGGGTAATTCCCCCAACATAGCCGTTGACTAACCCTAACTGCACTTATCCCAAATTAACCCCACCTCTGGCTAGGTCAAATCTAAAACCTCACTTTGAGCTAGATTAACTCCAATCTTCCTTCTGGAATTGAGATTTTCTAGACTAAGGAAAGTCAGATCATGTTAAACTATGTCAGTGCAATTTAAATTAATCCAAGTTGTGTGTCCTGGAAGCCACCTCATAGTGTGTGTATACTATAGTATATATATATATATATATATATATATATGTTACGGTACATGTGGGAAAACTAGGGTTAGGTGCTACGTCGACTTGGTACATGCTGGCATGTCTAACCCTACCCCGAGAACCAAACCCTAATTTTCCCACATGTACCGTAACATATATACATACACACACACACATTCAACCCCACCACTGCAGAGAAAGGTCAGATAATTGAGACAGAAACCATCAGAAGAAATAGCAAAGTTAAAGCTAGCTATATATAATATATATAAGTTATAGCAGCAGTTAAGTTAAAGCTAGCAGCATCTCAGCACTGTCTGGTTTGGCCAACTCAGTTAACACTGGTCTCCTCCTGCCGGTGATGTCACACATCGACCCAACATGCAGTCTGGTAACACGACTCATTATCAGGACAACTTAAGTTACTGTAAGTCATTGACGAATTCATTCGTGTGGTTTGTGAGTTAGAAAACATGAATAAATGCAGGAGACCATGTTAACTTGTTAAAAAGGAGAAATACCTTTATTTAAGACCATTAAAATAAATACTATACAGAATCCAATGTAGAAAAGTTGATACATGGCTTCTGTCTCAAAAAGGTTAACAATTCATCACATTTTTTTAATAAATTCATTTAAAAAATAGCACTGACCATTAACCCCCCCACATACCCCTCGACCCCCACCCCTCCCCATGACAGGCATTTTTTTTTAAACCATGAACAGAAACAAAAAGACAACTGTATAATCTCTATATACTCAATCATTTGCAGTTTGGTCCTTTCATTGTAAAGACCCCTCCAACAAGATTTTTGGTGAGGTAGGTTACAAAAGTGACACACCACCCTTTCAAATCGGATATTTCTGAAAATCAAAATAAACAGAAAGAAATAACGACGAGTTGCGACAGTGCAGGAAAAGAGGCTAATTCCTCCACATCCTCGTATACCTCACGCCTCCTCCTCACGCCTCCTCCCGCCTCACCAAAAGGTTACCATGGCAATGTCTCATAACAAAATCATAATGCTACGGCACAACTTTTTTTGACCATACAGGATAAGCAGTATAAACAGAATCGCACAGCAGAGAGATCAGGGAATACATTTTTTCATACTCATTCATGATCGCTTTTTTATCTATACAAACTTTTTTGTTTTTATTATTGAAGCCCACCTAGGCCTCAACCCCCCTCCTTAGAGTGACGATACCAATTCTTTATATTTTGGATGCATTGCAAAGTCCTCGTTAAGTATTATTCTGGTACATAATACTTTCAAAGGTCCGTAGAAGTTGTGCAGCTAATGCAGAACTAGACACAAACACGCGCTGATAATAAAGGCCTCAGCAGCCTCCCAACAGGGGGGGGGAACTGTCTGTCAACTGCCAATTTACACTTTCCCCATATGCCACAAAGTCATCAATTGGGCATATGTGGATAGATACATCAACCAGGAAGTAGGTTTTTCCTCAACAATGTCCAATATCAGGGATGGGGTGGGGGGGGCCAGCAAGGACAGATGGACTCAACATATTGGGCAACAGTAGGGAATATGGCCCAATAAGAGCAAAACTAAAATCTTACAGATAAATAGAATTGAACAGGCCAGAGTAGAGGGGAGTAGGATCGGATTACACCATGGGTAAGGAGGGAGGGAGGGGAGCTCTGAGGGAGACATGGGTAAGGAAGGCGGGAGGGAGGGGAGATCTGAGGGAGACAGTTGGGGTTGGGTGGGAACGGGAAGGGCGGAATATTTTAGATCAGGTCGGCCACATTCATGGGCATCTCCTCCACGGTGGTGTTGTAGAAGGTCTCGATGTCGCGCAGCGTACGCTTATCCTCCTCCGTCACCATGTTGATGGCCACGCCCTTCCTGCCGAAACGACCTCCTCGACCAATCCTGAGGGGGAAGGAAGACAGACAGACGTTCATTGGCTGCCTACATGTCTAATTATCCACTCTGGAACCAGACTTCAAGTCTTTGCAGACTTGATGGGGATTTCTAACAAACATAAGCCAGTTACAATGGAGTGCCCAGCAGAGGGCGCTGTTTGTTTTCAGACCGACATGGTAAGATCACGGCCCAGAGCCCTGCGACCCAGAGCACACCGGCCAACAAAACGCCGACCGGCGACCAAAAGCCGCAGGGGATTCTGGGATTCAGTTGACACGCATGGGAGATCATCATAAAACACCTGTACTGGGTCACTATAACTGCTGGCACCTTTTACATCTCATTGCAGTAAGTAGCTAGTAGGCAGAGTTGGGATGGAACTTCATCATATTGGCAGACATTCATCATTCATTTAGAATCATATTAATGAATATTCAGTAGCTCATGAATATACAGCAGCTCATGGTGCAACGTAAACACTGGGAAATGCAAATGGATGATAGTAGTTGCTGTGTCTCACCTATGGATGTAATTCTCCCTGTTGGTGGGCAGGTCATAGTTGATGACCAGCGACACCTGCTGGACATCGATACCTCTGGCCTGCAGAACAGAGAGGAGAACAGTCAGTCAGTTACACAACTAAATGTCTCGAGTTGAGAACTTCAGCTAAGGAGTGGCATCATGCTCGAGCCAGTCCCGTTGTGCAATACCCACTAGTGTAATAACGCATATTGCCAAAGGTCAAGACTATGTTTCTACACACACACACAACAGCTCGCTCAGGAGAAACATGTGATTGATTTAGATGGTGAGTCACCACCCACAGGGTGACGATGTGCGAGGGTTAACTTAACAAGACTGTAAACCGCTAGAAGTCGTGAGGAGGGACTACGAGCCCAGTCACAGTGGAAAGCAGATCGGTTTCTCTGCCAAAGACCTTCAGTCCTAAACCAGCACCGGCAGGCTGGGAGGAGAGGAATCTCTGGCTCAGATATGGAGTGGGTGGCGGTGGTGAACAGTGTGTGTGTGTGTGACATTCATCTCAAAGTTCAAAAGTACAGCTGAATGTACGCTTTAATTCCAAGTCAATAAGTGTTGCTAAATCCCGGAATGAAGTTACAAGACGAATCACTTTTAAAAGGCTAGTCAGGCTGTTCACCCGTGTCTCGTTAGCCGTTTGACCCAGCTAGCATCTCTTACCAGCAGGTCAGTGGTAATCAGAACTCTACTGGATCCGGAGCGGAACTCCCTCATGATCAGATCTCTCTCCTTCTGGTCCATGTCTCCATGCTGGAACACAACACACACAAACATGAGCTAAAAGGAACAGGCTAGAAAAGATGGGGGGCATTCTTTAATATTGAAGACATCAGGTGAAACCATCTCACCTATTGACATGCAGATCAGTGGTTGTGACTCGTCAGAAATGAGAGCAAGACTACATCTGCTTCTACTGATGCATAAAGACTTTTAACGAGATTTAACCTGCATTTCGTTTGTGCCCATAGCATGAACCAGCCTTTTACCTCACTGAACAGAGATGGCTGGGATGAACATGGCCGTGTTCCCTCTTCCCCTGACAGATATAAGATCTGTGCCATTAGAGGACACAGCCTTGCCCAGTGACAGGGGGTGTGTGTGTGTGTGTGTGTGTGAAGGAAGGCGCGTGGAACTCTTCTCACCAGAGCAGAGACGGTGAAGTCCCTGGCGTGCATCTTCTCAGTCAGCCAGTCCACCTTCCTCCTGGTGTTGATGAAGATGACGGCCTGAGTGATGGTCAGGGTCTCGTACAGATCACACAGCGTGTCCAGCTTCCACTCCTGATAGGATAGACAAGGGGAAGAGGTCCAATCACAACGTTATTAGTGGAGAAACTTAATATTCGTGCCAAATGGGACTTCGAAAGCAAGCTACACTTCAAATGAACAGTCACTTGGGATTCCTGAAAATCATGTTCAGTTCCACTGTCAGGAGGTGACCAGCAGAGGGCGCTGTTTGTTTTCAGACCGACATGGTAAGATCACGGCCCAGAGCCCTGCGACCCAGAGAACACCGGCCAACAAAACGCTGACCGGCGACCAAAAGCCGCAGGGGATTCTGGGATCAGTTGACACGCATGGGGATCATCATAAAAAGCTGCACCCTTTTACTGGTTCACTATAAAATGCTGACACCTACATTTCATTTCATCGCAGTTAAAGCATGGCAGGCATAACCGATTTCCTTCCTTTCCAACACTGAATGCCAATGGCACTTGTTCTCATCAAAGGGGTTAGTTAACTTATGATGACAGACGCATAGTTTATTCAGTTAGTCAGACAAATGTACTTATTCTTAATTTGCTTTGGACAAAAGAGTCTGCCAAGTGACTTAAATGGTACCTGAGAGTTAACAAGGTTGATTTAATGACATTGGTGCTATAGAAACCAGAAGAGTTGCAACAAGGTCCTTAGGCATCAAGCTGGACCAAAGCTAAACCACAAAGCCCTCTAGTAGGCCTGGTAGAATTCCCAGCTTTGCTTTAAGGTCCAATTGTTTGCAGATCTACACAAGTGTCTAGGGTGAGGGTGGGGGGTTAGGGAGCAGGGCCTGGGTTGAGTTTGGACCGAGCCTCACCTCCTTCTCCACATTGATGTAGAACTGACGGATACCCTCCAGGGTCAGCTCCTCTTTCTTCACCAGGATGCGAATTGGCTCACGCATGAACTTCTTGGTGACCTCCAGCACGTCCGCAGGCATGGTGGCAGACAGCAGCACCACCTGGCAAGGCACAAGACAACAGTGACAGGGTGAATAAAAGTGTGGACATTAAGGGGGTGTTCTCACGAGAACAGCTGTTTCACTTGGAATCGCAGTTTAGGATAAAAATTGGCATCATGCTTAAGCCAGCATTGTTGAGTAATACCCGCTAGTGTAATAATACATATTACCAAAGGTTATGAGTTTGTTTCTACACACACTACAGCCTGCTCGGGAGAAATGTTGATTTAGATGGCGAGTCAGTATCACCCACAGGAATGACGTTAAAGAGTGTAAACTGCTATAAGTCGTGAGGAGGGACTACGAGCCCAGTCACAGTGGAAAGCAGATCGGTTTCTCTGCCAAAGACCTTCAGTCCTAAACCAGCACCAGCAGGCTGGGAGGAGAGGAATCTCTGGCTCAGACACAGTGGTCTGGGGAACATCACCCATTTATTACAATTACTTAAGAAATAGGCAGGCGAGTTAGCAGGACGGGGCTAATAAACGTCAGAGTAGATTTAACATGAAATTATTACAAACATGTATATATCTATACACGTTATTCTGCCACATACCTGCGTCTGGGGTCCCAACTTCTGGAAGATCTCATAGATCTGGTCTTTGAACCCTCGGCTCAACATCTCGTCTGCCTCGTCGAGCACAAACATCTTGATGTATTTGGAGGCTGTATAATGGGAGGGAGGGAAGGGGCAGTCAGTCAAGGAAGCACTACTATAAGCATAACATCAATACACAATCATGTAGCATCGGTGGCATTTAAAAACATGACTTATGACGTCTGTCCTCAACAGACCAGAACCCTTTGTTACCCAACCCCTCGTTAAGATATCAATTGTGTGAGCAGAAGGATCAGAAGGACTAATTTCTGTATTAGAAATACAACACAAACCAGCTCAACCAACCCGCCTAGTAACACAAGCGAAACAATGACATCCTCAAATACAATAGGTTGTGTCAAAAGTCCATCTAATGAATGCTGCTGTATTCAGCCAGTGTGAGTTCTGATCATGGGTCCGGAGTCCTGGTGTTCCGGAACACCAGCCAACAGAACGTTGACCAGCGGCCAGAACACTCAGGGGGTTCCGGAGTCAGTTGACACGCATGGATATCATCACTATACAGCTCTTATACTCCAAAAACTAGCTATGCAACTGTCAAACTAACTAACAAAGCCTCTAGCATTGCTGAAAGGTTCCTGCATATGTTCTCTATTAAGCCATCAACTGTTTTGATCAATTTAATAAGTTAGAACATGTTGATCTGCAAACTTATTCAAAAGGACCAAAGATATTAAGTATGAAACAAACAGTGCCATAGTCCTTGTAGTTGGTTGGCCTCTATGTAAATGTAGAGGCTGTGGAAATTCCCTCTAGTATAATAAACTATTTATTTCATCCACCTTAAGGGACCACCAAACCTAACGTCAACCATCATCACTTACACAGGTATTTGCGGTTGAGCATGTCGAACACGCGGCCGGGGGTCCCCACCACTATGTGAGGAGCCTCCGCCTGGAGCTTCTGGACCTCGCTACGGACGTTGGTCCCTCCGATGCAGGCGTGGCAGGACGCTTGCATGTAGTCCCCCAGGGCCAGGATCACCTTCTGGATCTGAAGGAGGAGAGACGGGGGAAAGTTGACATCAGATAATGTGACTACTGGAGGAGTAAGACAGATTTGAAGATCGATTATCGATTGTCTGATTGATACGTTGTGCCCATAGCATGAACCAGCCTTTTACCTCACTGAACAGAGATGGCTGGGATGAACATGGGCATGTTCCCTCTTCCCCTGACAGATATGAGATCTGTGCCATTAGAGGACACAGCCTTGCCCAGTGACAGGGGGTGTGTGTGTGAAGGCGACACAGTGGACTAATTGCGGGTCCCCATGTAGACTAGGACAGCGTTCCTCCATGTCCTCTGGGCTGCTACGTCTTCACCTCCCAGCTAACAAGCCTCTAAACAGGCCTATAAAAGAGCCTGTAGAGGCTGCCAGATCAATTGCCCCCAGTGTAGGGCAATAAAGCTATTCTGAACTTTAACAGGGGTAACTTGTGATCCCAAGGGTAAGGAGAGTTATGTTTTTGTCTCCACTTTTCTTTCTGTATTATTTTTCTTTATTTTGTTATTAAGTTGTCTTCAACTAAAAATGTAAATGTAAATAATAGGGCTAATGTATGTATGTTATGGAAGTGTATTGTCTGTATAAGTGTTTAAGATGAAAAATTGTTTGAAAGTATGGTATGAGGACCCCAGGAAGAATAGCTACTGCATCTAATTCATTTTAATTTTGCCATTTTAGCAGACGCTTTTAATCCAAAGCGACTTACAATTACGAATTACAGGGACATTCCCCCTGGAGTAACTGAGGGCTAAGTGCCTTACTCAAGGACACACTAGTAGTGGTGTGGTTTCAGGCGGGATTTGAACTCACAACCTTCCGATCACAAGTCCAACTCACTATCCACTAGACCACCACTACCCCACCTAATGGTGGATCCAAACAAACAAACAGCTCCGTCTCTACCTGCTGAGCCAGCTCCCGGGTTGGGGCCAGGACCAGCGCCTGGGTCTCCTTCATCTCGATGTCGATCTGCTGCAGGATGGAGATGGCGAAGGTGGCGGTCTTGCCCGTGCCAGACTGAGCCTGTGCAATCACATCGAAACCTGGAGAGAAATAAATGTCTTGTTAGCGTTAGCGCTTCAACAGACAAACAAACATAGGGATTTTGCCCCCCAACCACTGCCAGCTTGCTTCCTAATAAGATTTGGCCCAATTTGTGAAGAAAGCTGTACAAGAGCAGTAACATACATTCTTACATACACCCTAGACTGAACCAAAGGGTCAATGTCAGTGATTGCAGCTGCCATCATCTAATACTCAGTAGACTACACAACAGATTAGTTATACTGATCTTTGCTTGCATCTGCATTGGTAGGCAAACTGGTAGTAGTCGCTCTATGAGTAGAGGGCTTTTCCTGGCTACACAGTGTACAGGCTTTTACTATTGCCTGCTTGCAGCTGTCAGTATGTGAAGCGCATTGAGTTGCATCTTGTAAGAAATGTGCTATACTAATAACATTTATTTGATTTGCATCTGTGCCCATAGCATGAACCAGCCTTTTACCTCACTGAACAGAGATGGCTGGGATGAACATGGCCGTGTTCCCTCTTCCCCTGACAGATATGAGATCTGTGCCATTAGAGGACACAGCCTTGCCCAGTGACAGGGGGACATTACTTACCATACAGAAGGTCCTGACACACATAAAAAAACTACTAAACGCCATCAGGGCCTAACCCCAACCCTTAATCTGGGATGTCTCCATTTTTAATAGGAAGCAAGCTGGTTTCCTTGACATTGATCAAGTGCACCAAAAAAACTGTTGCTCTGAAGCTTCTGGAAGACCTGTATGTATATCTGAAAGGTGTATAGTGTATAGTAACCTGAATGTATGTTCATCTGAGAGGTGTATAAATGCTTCCGGAGGTACTCACTACTCACCCTTGATACAAGGGAGGATGGCCCTCTGCTGGATAGCAGAAGGTTTCTCAAAACCGTAGGCATAGATTCCCCTGAGCAATTTCTCACGCAGGCTCATCTCATCGAAACTGTCCACGATCTGGGTCCAGTTGCTCTGTGAGGACAAGCAGGGTGGGGGGAACACAGGTTAGCCCATCAGAAGACACATCTGAAACAGTCGTGCTTCATTTTACAATGTTACTGCAGACAGTCACATAATTACACCAATAATTCGCTCATTACTTCTTGGTGAATAAAAAAAATAGACAGGCACTACACTAAGCAACATAATCCCAGGTATTATAAAAGTACCCTTAAGTTTGGCACAAGCCCTCCATCAAGTCTAAAATACAATCGTCTCTGAGTGCGTTTAATGGCATTAGTGTTTATTTTGGATGAGAATTGGTGCATCTTTTAAACACCTGTACTCCTGTGTTGAACCTGATGTTAACGAGTGTAAACTGAATGATGTTAACGAGTGTAAACCGCTATTAGTTGCAAGGAGGGACTACGAGCCCAGTCACAGTGGAAAGCAGATCGGTTTCTCTGCCAAAGACCTTCAGTCCTAAACCAGCATAGAGGCTGGGAGGAGAGGAATCTCTGGCTCAAACACACACGGTGGTCTGGGGAATATTCAGTACCCACGAACTGTACTCCTTATATCAATCAATCAATACATCAATACATCGATGTAATAAAAGCAATTCTGATCCGGTCCAGAACCCACTCACCTCGATGATGCCATCTGGCTCCATCCCCTCCGGGCCATTGTCTCCCCTGTCTCTTAGAGACTCTCGAGGACTGAAATCAAAGACAGAAGAGACAATTAGCACATTACATTCACATTCCCCAAGGAGGCAAATAACAATGGCAGCTTCACATATGCATGTCGGATCGTTAAAGAACTAATTGAAGAAATGCTAAACCAACGCTGTTGGGGGGGGATGGTGGCTTCTATGATTTGTGGTAGTAACGTTTTGGGCGCCAGGTGTTATATTAAATGTTTTTCTAAATCCTAAAAAATATTTACGGACATTTCTAATTTCATATTTAAAGACTTTGAAACAGCCCCGAAGTAGAGGGATTTCCAGACGAGGCCTTTTTTGTTCTAACCTCCCCGCTCTGCCGGCGTTGCAACACCGCTGATTAAATAACGTTCTAGAATGTCTGGCACATTCCAGTTCTAGAATCAATTCTAGTTCAACGTTCGAAACGTTCTAAATGAGAGGTATAACGGTTGTTAATTAACAGTGTAAACGAGTGGCCAACAATTCGTTTTTTCCACGCAGAAGCCGGGTGTGGGGGAGGGCTGGGCGACATTTTCCGGCGAAAAAAATCCCCGTGGTTCTCCGGGCCGCCATTTCTATTTCACATTCAAGATGGTCGTTTCCCACGGCGGCCCGCGGACCGACTAGTTCACAGGGTCATCGGTTTATCTACGAAGCTCCTAGCTAATCAATGACTTCTGTTTAGACATAATTGATTATTCGGACCAGCTCTAATGCGTGAATGTGAATTATTAACTGTAGCGTGATACGTGTCAGCCAGGGCCCGCATGCACGGGACCCGCGTACAATACAGGCCATTTTTATCCGAATAGCAAAGTCAGCGATGCCTTATTACACTTGACATTCCCTTTTTTAACACGCAGGATTAGATTCTCGACATGGAGAAAGCCTCGTATGTTAACGCGCACATGCGTCCATCGTGAGGCCTACCATTGTCTAACCGGTAACTACGACCATGTGCGTGTCACATTCCTCCCCCCTCCTCACACGCCCGTGTATGAATACAATTAAAAAAGCTGATCTGACATTTCTAGCAATGCAATTCCACTTCATTGACAAACAGGTCGGGGTATTATAGTGAAATGCAAAAACGCTGCAGAGGCCGAATGAGAGAGAACGCGCTGGAAGTCCGTTACTCACGTGCTTGTCGGAGACACCGGCATTGCAACACCGCTGATTAAATAACGTTCTAGAGTTCTGGCCCAACATTCTAGAATCAATTTCAATTCAAATTCGAAACGTTCTAAATGAATATAACGGTTGTTAATTAACAGTGTTAAACGAACAATTTAGTTTTTTCCACGCAGAAGCCGGTGGGTGAGGCCCTGGTGCTACTGGCGTCTAGTCCGACTGTCAATCACACTTAAAAAGCACCGATTTCACACAACAGCAATTGAAATAAAATGTTAAACAATGATAAGACAAATATTTTTCCACTTCACTGACTATTTATCAACAGTACGCGACACATCATTCAACAATCCCCGTTCCTTACCTATCTTCATATTCAGCCGACATTATCACAAAGGAAGAGAAGGTGGGAGAGACCTTTTATATACGACAACGTGATGAGGAAAGTTGCGATTTGATTGGAGGAGCGATCGATCAATCAACGTTGACCCCGCCCATGACAGTCTGTCATTGGCTCCAGTCATACACCATTTTGAAAAAGGGGCGTCGGCATAATTGCATTTAATTTCCATTACAGTGGGCGGGACAAAGTGCAGAGCCCTCCCATCGCTTGTGTCAATTGGCTTATGTGGGCTTAAAGTCGGATTTCATTGGATGTATTTTGCCTCTAACTTCGATTGTGCTGCAACACTGACACGAGATCTGCCTTTCCGGTCATTCATACAGCGCCACCGTTTCTAAATGGGAATTTTAAACAGACCCAGGATCAGAAATGTATGTGATTTTTTTTTGTAGCACTGCCCGTCACTTCCGTCATTCAGAACGGCGTCATTTCGCAAATTACAGCGACAGTTCCTCTGAACAGAAACAGAACATACCTGTGTGGGACAGTGTGAGTCACACCCACATCATCACATAGCCCCCTGCGTTTTAGTCACACACACTTACTCAATAATGGTGACTGTGACCTGCTATACTATAGTCATGTAAATGATTCATGAGACACATATAAGAAACACAACATTAACACGAGCATCCTCCACCACCACACCCACTCTTCTATATTGGTTCAAATTGCACCGTCACCACTGTCAGAATGCAATGTGACCATTCAACCATTTTTTTTTTGTTTACACACACACACACACAGTATAAGAGAAGTATCCACTTTTCATGTGTTCCTTGCCATGTACTTGTTTATTCTTAGCAACCATAATGCGTTTTTAGAAGATATGAAACAGTCAACTATGTTCCATCAACTCCTGCCCCCAAGAGATATAAACAAAAGACAGAACACAAACCTATCAACAAAGTCGTCTTAGTTACAAAACAGAAAGGGGGGCTAACAGAACACCACTGATACCATTCTGTAAGCTGACAATGGTGATCCAATGTGAGTCAGACTCGGTAAGATTTATTCAATCAAAAAAAAACAGAAACATAAGTACTGTCCTCAGTTAAAACCTTGTAACGATAGGCATAGCAACACGTTTACTGAACAAGAGAAAAACGAGAAACGCAAGTTCAAGAATAACCACTGTTCAAGCGCGTCTGTTCGGGCTGGGTCGGGTGATAGTCATTGACAAACAGAGAACATGTTTGAAGACCTTGGCCTCTGTCAACCACAAAAAAATAACCATAAACATGAAATAAAAACTAGGCTCATCATAGGAGGAAGAGGGAGGAAGAGGGAGAGAGAGGGAGAGAGAGGGAGAGAGAGAGAGAGAGAGAGAGAGAGAGAGAGAGAGAGAGAGAGAGAGAGAGAGAGAGAAAAAGAGAGATAGAGATAAAAAATAAAATAAAAATAGGCTGAAAGGATAAAACACCCTCTGTAGTAGTTGTCGTAAACTCTCTGGATGTCGTCAGAGGAAATAGTTCTTTGAAAAGTTCCTCTTTTCCTTTCTTTCAGTCACTCACTTCCTCCCTCCCTCCCTTGTTCGTTCGTTCGTTCATTCGTCCGTCCGTCCGTCCATCCATCTGTCCCTCGCTCACTACCTGGGTCCCTCGGAGGCGTGACGTCACAGTGAGAGCTTGCAGTGACACAGTTCTTTGTACATGAGCCTCCTGAGTTTGGGCATGTCCTGCTGGCCGAAGCTGAACGGCTGTCCCAGCGCCAGACACTTGCAGTACTGAAACAGAGAGAGAGACGGTTTGGAAACATCACAGTACTGAAACAGAGAGAGAGACGGTTTGGAAACATCACAGTACTGAAACAGAGAGAGAGACGGTTTGGAAACATCACAGTACTGAAACAGAGAGAGAGACGGTTTGGAAACATCACAGTACTGAAACAGAGAGAGAGACGGTTTGGAAACATCACAGTACTGAAACAGAGAGAGAGACCGTTTGGAAACATCACAGTACTGAAACAGAGAGAGAGACGGTTTGGAAACATCACAGTACTGAAGCAGAGAGAGAGACAGTTTGGAAACATCACAAAAGGACAATGTACTTTCTCAAGGTGGAAAAGATGAGATACACATTGCAGGGATCAACTGGGAGGTTTAGTGCAGTGTGGCAGCCTTTCATTTCTTACGTGGAACGTCTAACAATGCCTCTTACTTCTTAAAAATGGCGTTGTATTATATATGAGAAGTACTCTGTGAACTGTTAATTATAATTATTTTTGTTTCTGTTTTTGTTTTGTTTTGTTGTTTTCGCTGTTTTGTCTGTGTGCTTATGTCTGTTGCGTACTGTAATGTCTCTGAAAACTAAATAAAAAACACATTGAGTAAAAAAAAAAAAAAAAAAAAAAGGACAGAGCCAGATAAGTAGGGAATCTGTGGATACACTGACTCATCATTGTGTATACAGAACTCAGATAATACATAGTAGTACCTGTAATAATTAAGGATGCACCGATACTAGTACTCATACCCGATGCCGTGCTCATGTACCCTTAACCGTAAAACTACTCCGATACAACCGCTCCCGATACCGTATTATGGCAACGTAGTGTAACCTCTCGTAGCAGATAGGCTGAGGAGGAGGAGCAATGTATGTCAGCAGTTTGGAGATATTTTAGGATAAGCGATGATGACGACGACAAAAGTAGAGCAGACTTAGCAGCACGTTGTTGAACAGTGAATGAATGTGTTAGGAGGATTCTGCTGGATAGATCATATCGGGCTCTTAAGATCGTGTATTTTCTGTGTCCTCAGTTCAGATTTGAGTGGATAGGTTTTCTCAAAAGATGTGTGTTTAGTCTCGTAGTGGCGCTTCACAGTGCTGCTTTTAATAATCGCCACGGTCTCCGGACATATCAGACATGTGTTTTGAACTGCCCGAGGGAAGAATGAATGTAAGAGTCTGTCCGTTCTTCATTAAAAGCTGTTTTCACTGTCTACCTTTCTTTCTTTGGAGCACGCCACGACGTTTCTCTAACTTATTTCTCTGAGTAGTCTCTCGTCTCGTCATCCCCTGTGTGTGTGTGTGTGTGTGTGTGTGTGTGTGTGTGTGTGTGTGTGTCTCTCATCTCACTGACTGACTCGAGCAAACAATGCTCATCAGAACGCACAGATTCCATTGGCTGAGTAGCGCCGTTAAACCAGCACTGTTAAGGCTAGAAAACTTGTGCAGATTACATGAATGAATGAATGAATGAATGAATGGTCTTTATTGTCATTGATATAGTACAGGTACCAAACAACGACATTTGGGAGGGGGGGCTCCCCTGGTGCTTGGAAAGAAAAAAAAAACTAGAAAAAACAAGAAGGGAAAGGAGCTGGTTTACATAAATAAAGGCTATGTACACTATCCACTATACTATACTGTACAGATAAAACACTGTGCTGTACTCTATGCTATGCTATACCTATTCTAACATTTCCTATTCTCTGCAACCTTATGTACCCTAGGGTTGTCATATTGCACATAGTGTTATTGCACATTCATTTAAAGTGTCGCAGTTTGCAGGCTTGAAATGTACACATTTGTGCCTCAGCACTACACCTGATTTTCAATCCAGCAGCTGCCATCAATCCGTCCAGACTGTCCAGGGCCCAGAACATAAAACACTGGATAGGCATGGTGTCCATGGCAGCTGAGCTGCTGCTCTCCAAAAGAAACATTGCTGTGCGCCTATCTTGATAATATCGTATTGTGAGATCCCATGCAATTCCCAGCCCTAAACGGAAGAGTTTGTGATATGCACAAGTTGATCATCTTGATCAAGAGAGGGGATCTGAACAACAGGAGTGTGAAACTGTAGTGGAAGTTCAGACCTACCTGAAGAACGAACGCACCACAGTCACTGTCGTTGTTTTGTCGGCCCACATTCTGAAACACAGAGTAAAAAGTAAATGAACACACACAAATATTATCTATGCATGCAATTACTGCAATGTAAGTCGCTTTGGATAAAAGCATTAGCTAAATGGCATATATATACAGTTAGGTCCATATATATTTGGACACAGACATCATTTTAGCTGTTTACCAAAACATCTTCAAGTTACAGTTATATGGGCTTAAAGTGCAGAATCTCGGGTAAGGGTATATTCACATCCACATTTTAAGGAAGTGTTAAGGAATTACAGCTCTTTGATATGTAGCTCCCTCTTTTTCAAGGGACCAAAAGTAATTGGACAATTGACTCAAAAGCCGTTTCATGGGTCAGTGTGGGCTATTCCTTCATTATTTCTTTATCAATTAAGCAGGTAAAAGGTCTGCGTTGATTCCAAGTGTGGCATTTGCATTTGGAAGCTGTGTCTGTACGCACAACATGCAGTCAACAGAGCTCTCAATGCAAGTGAAACAGGCCATCCTTAGGCTGCAGAAACAACCCAAAAAATCCATCAGAGAGATAGCGGGAACATTAGGAGTGGCCAAATTAACTGTTTGGTACATTCAGAGAAAAAAAGAAGACTGCTGCAGTAAAGGCCTGGCAAAGCATCACAAAGGAGGAAACCCAGCATTTGGTGATGTCCATGGGTTCCAGACTTCAAGCAGTCATTGCCTGCAAAGGATTCTCGACAAAGTATTAAAAATCAACATTTTATTTATGATTTTGTTAATTTGTCCAATTACTTTTGAGCTCCTGAAAATAGGGGTCTGTATATAAAAATGGTTGCAATTCCTAAACGTTTCATACAATATTTTTGTTCAACCCCTTGAATTAAAGCTGAAAGTCTGCACTTCAATTCCCTCTCGGTTGTTTCATTTCAAATCTATTGTGGTGGCATACAGAGCCAGAATTATGGAAATTGTGTAGACCTAACTGTATATATGTTACGGTACATGTGGGAAGACGGTACATGTGGGAAAAATAGGGTTAGGGTTAGGTGCTACGTCGACTTGGTACATGCTGGCAAGTCTAACCCTAACCCTAACCGTAGCACCCTAGCACCTAACCATAACCCTAGTTTTCCCACATGTACCGTATTCCCACATGTACCGTAACATATATATTAACACAAACACAAACACACAACTTTGGTTACACAACAGTATGAATCGTTCTCACCATTTTGAAAAAGCCTTTCCACCCTGTAAGGAAATCTCTCTGGTCTGTCTTGACTGCCTCCGCCTGCAGGTACTTTCTAATGTGCTGGAAGAGAAAAGTGTTGAATTTCACTAAAATTAATCTCAATGTGATTAATGATTAAGTTATGAAAATGTTTAAACAAGACATAATATTCGATGCAATTATGGCATACTCATGTAGATATGCTTCATGTCACTCATTCTAAAACCTGTAAGCACTGTATGTAGACTGATTTCATAGAAAATAACGTTTATTATATTTATTTATTTTTGTATTTATTTTTAAACAGGCATAATATCACACTTACCCTCTCTGTGTCAGTGTTCTAGGTGTAGTGGGGGTGATGTGTGACTTGATTAGGATGTCTGCTTGGTCTAATGGTAGTAGACTTGCTTGGTCTAATGGTAGTAGACTTGCTTGGTCTAATGGTAGTAGACTTGCTTGGTCTAATGGTAGTAGACTTGCTTGGTCTAATGGTAGTAGACTTGCTTGGTCTAATGGAAGTAGACTTGCTTGGTCTAATGGAAGTAGACTTGCTTGGTCTAATGGTAGTAGACTTGCTTGGTCTAATGGTAGTAGGCGCTTGTGTCATCCGCGTGGGAGACCTGAGTTCAAACCCTGCCTTTCACATCATATCATGTGATATCATGTCATATCATGAACCTGCGGCCCGCAGACATGGGCCTGCTGTCCCCCCCCGCACCAACCTACGGACCTTTGGAGAGCCTTCAGTGTGGCTGCACCTACCCTCTGGAACTCCCTCCCCACAGTGATCCGCAACGCCCCCACCCTGGACTCCTTCAAACTAGCCCTCAAAACCCACCTGTTCTCCAAGGCCTTTGGCCCCTAGTCACTGTTTTACTTTCTGCTTTGTTTGTTTTCTGTTTTGTCTGTCCGTTTCATCCCTTTGTAAAGCGTCCTTGGGTTTTTGAAAGGCGCTATATAAATTAAAGTTATTATTATTATTATTATTATTATCATGTCTCACCTTTGGGCAGCGGCGGTTCAGAGTGCGCTGGGAGTCGAAGTAGGTGATGGCCCTGCGGGGGATGTCGACGCTGACCAGCGACCAGTGGACCTCCAGGTGGATGGGGATCAACAGCAGATCCTTCTGGAAGATGTCCACCTGAGAGGGAGAAACATTTCTCTGTGTGAGATGGTCATCTAAATGCTAACTTGCATTTGGGGGCAGTGGCGGACTCAGGCTGTTTGAAGGGCAGGGGCGAAAAGAAAAAAAGGGCACCTACTGCACAACATGGGACCCCATCAGTGCACATGGTCAAGTTTAGACCATTGGAAGAGCAGCCAATAGGGCACATCCTCTAATTTTGCCACTCAAAAGGGCACTTTAGTGCGACGTTTTTCAACTGTGGGGGCATATGGTCAAGTTTAGACCATTGGAGGGGCACCAATAGGGCACGTCCTCTCATTTTCGCCACTCAAAAGGGCATTTTTGCCACTCACAAGGGCACTTGAGACGTTTTTCAACCGTGGGGGCACCAGGAGGGGCGGTCGCCCCCCCCTGAGTCGGCCAGTGTTAGGGGGTACTAGTCTGAGTTATCAAACACATGATAGGAAGAGAAGCAGCATAGAGAAACTATCTCTTCACTGCATGTGTGGTCTTGGCTTGCTAGTTGGGGGGTTTTGTAGGTTGTTGTAAATTAAAAAATGCATTTGTCACTATCTGAATAAACGTCTGACTGACTGAGTGATAAAGCGTCATGAAAAGCAGGTGTAAGCTAAACAGAAAGCTTTGTTAAAGTGATGTGCTATAATCAAAACTATCGGATGATATGGTGAGTGTGTTTTTTTTATACCTAGCACCTGTTAAATAATGGATGTGTGTATACTAATGTGACATTCTGATTACTTACATGCTTTGTCCACCGCTTGACTCCGTCATAGCCTTTCGTCCTCAACTTGTCGTAGAAGAAGCTGTTGAAGAAATGGACCTGGGAGAACAGAACACGTTTTGGAGAAAGCGATTAGATGCTCGAGGCAGGATAGTCTCATATGCTAGAGGCAGGATAGTCTCATATGCTAAGAGGCAGGATAGTCTCATACGCTCGAGGCAGGATAGTCTCATCTGATGTACACAATGACAATATGTACAGTGTATAGTAGGGATGTAACGATGCATCGCGAGACAGTTCATTATCGATACAAATATTATGAGACGATTAAAATCTGTGAAATGAAAAACGAATCGCAACACTCCATTAAAAACCAACAGCATTAACACGAGTTGGTCTCATTACCGTAATTCCAAAACTAAAAGCGCTAGTGAAGAAATTCCAACGGTTCCAGGAAGCAGAGGAGCTTGTGCTTTCTACTCATATAGATATATACCGTATATTACGGGAATTAACGTAGCTCATGGAGAGCTGAGGAGATTTGAAGAGAGAAGCGGCCTTACGAGCCAGCATATTTTAATGGTGTTTTTTTACGTGGCAGTGTTTTTATACTTTTGTGAGTTTGTGTACAGATGTGAAATGTCAGGAAGATCTTCTAGGGTTACTAAACCACCCGAAAGGCAAAACACAGAGACCCAGCATTGGGCCGACGACAGCAGTGCACTCTGCAAAATAATATCTTCCAGTCAATCGTATCGAATCGTGAGTTGAGTGTATCGTTACGTCCTTAGTGAATACCATGCATTATGTTTTTACAATGGAAAAATCATTGTCAATTGAATGAATGAATGAATGAATGAATGGTCTTTATTAAATCATTGTCAATTGTTGTATTTCAAATGACTTGTTTTCCCTACCTTCTCAGGCACAGAATCCATCACCAGATCCCCATACATATTCATGACCTACAGAAAAAAGGAAATATCGTATCACCACAATGCCAAGCTGGTCTATAAATAAATACAAACACATTGTCTATAATGTATGTGTCCTTTGTAGGCGGTGGTCAGTGAAGGTAAGGGCCGCCCCACCTGGTCGTTCAGCCAGTTCTGTCCGTACAGCGTGCTCAGGTCGTCCATGGTCAGGACGTGTTTCTTATAGTTGACGCGGAACCCTCGCACCATGGCCGTGCCAGACGACCTCTGGTAGGACTGAATTAGGTGCTGCACCACTGTTTTCCTGTGTAAACAACACGGGAACCAAGTAAGGTCAATAACAGATCATTTGAGTTGTTATTCTTCCTGGTTAGAAATGATTCTTCCTAGTTGGTCATTTCTGTCGTACACGGCTAGCTAGTGATTGAGAAAAGAGTAGAAGATGGTCAAAGTCATTTTCTGTGCACCATTTTGAACATCGTCATATTAGGAGTCATTTGAATCAACATCCTCATACTTGTGTGGCCATTGTGGGCGGTTTCCTTAGCCTCACAATCTCTGAGCACAATGTGTAGGAAATGTTAGAAAGACTTCATTTGCTAGAGGGTCTAAAATTAGACTGGCATAAGAGTTCTAGAACAGACGGATTCTGTTTACACTCCACCTAGTTTCAGCCAAGAGCTGAAGTCTTTTTATGATGCACATTTAAAAGGCAGACATCAGGGACACCAGATTTTACAAGTAGATGGTGTGTGTGTGTGTGTGTGTGTGTGTGTGTGTGTGTGTGTGTGTGTGTGTTAGTTTCAGACCTGTGAGGCTGAGAGAAGTTCTCAGTGAACATGTCCTGTAGTTTCTCCACCACATCATCAACGTGGATGGGGATCAGGCTTCCGTACTGCTGGAGAGATTCACCCAGGAAAGCTGGGAAAACACAACGACATGAACAGTCAAGCTAAGTCGTACATGAATGCCTTATTCCAAAGCGCTTTACAACGGCCTCTCACACACCCATTCACACACCAACGGCGGCAAGCGTGTCCTGCCCTGTATCATTTATTTTTTACAGATTACACTTTTTTCTTTTAAGCTAACAGCATTTTAAAATATATATATATATATTTGAAGAGGTGGTAATTTCATTCAACAATCATACTTACTATGCACGCAGCTCATGTGTTCCTCAGTGAGGGCGACCTCGACAGGCTTCTCGCGCACGGCAGAGTAGGGGGTCTCTGGTTCCCTTCTCCCTCGTTCCCCCACGTTGCCCACCTGGCTGGCCTGGTAGTCGCCAGAGTAACCGTTCAACCGCTCATCTACAGAGACCACAATGTTGTTAGTTATAGTGAGAACATCGCTCTATTGTCACAATCACGTTAAAACATAAGCACTTTAAGCATCTCATCTCTTCAGTGAATCCAGTTCAGAATTAGACTGGCTGGGACGTGACCACTCGTTGACGATGCACACGTAGTCTTCTTGTCTGCTCACTTTGCCACTTAATTACACTAATTATACTTTACAATTTATCGAATAATATATTAGAAACAGCAATGAACACATCCCCTGCTACGGGAAGTCGCAAAAGAGAGGGTGAAAACTCTCCAACTAAGAAGAAATGTAAAGATACATCCATCTCTAAAGAAGACCTCGACGCCGCCATTGCTGACGGTATCAGGCTAGCGCTGCAAGAACAGCAATCCATCCTGAACACAGCTATCACCTCGGCCATCAGAGATGCTGTGGATTCCATCCTAACCCCTCAGCTTTGCTCAATCAAAATCGACATCGAAAAGACCAACGAGTATGTCCGAGGTATGAAAACGGATATCGAGCACCAAGCTAAGCTAAGCTAGCCCAGAAGACCCAGAGCCGCATCGACTCCGTTCAGTTGGCTGGCCTGCGAGGACAGACATGATAGCATTGCTGAACTCCGAAAGCAGGTGGAACAACTCACAGAGAAAACAGCAGCTGACATGGAAGATAGGGCCCGGCGAAATAATCTACGTCTGGTAGGCTTACCAGAGTCGTTGGAGGGCTCTGATGCTGCAGGCTACCTCAAAGCTAACCTGGTGAAGTGGATTCCCTCCTTGGCTGGCCGAGTCATCGAGATCGACCGTGCTCACCGCAGATATAACGGCCGGGAGCAAAACAGCAATCGCTCCCGTACCCTCATCTTCTATTGAGATGGCAGGACAGGACCACCATCCTAAAAGAAGCCATAGTTACTGTATAAAGCCCCCGTACCCTCATCTTCCGTCTATTGAGATGGCAGGACAGGTACCCTCATATTCCGTCTATTGAGATGGCAGGACAGGACCACCATCCTAAAAGAAGCTAGGAAGGCATATCCAGTGAAGCAAGACAAATCCACCCTCCTGTTCTTCCCAGACTACAGTGCCCCAACTACAACCAAGAGGAAGGGGTTCAACACGGTTATCAAGGATGCACATGCCATGGGTCTGCACTGCAGCCTTTCCTAATCTACCCCGCTACTCTCAAAATGGAGCTGCATGATGGCAAAAAGATGTCCTTCGACTGTCCGTCCAGAGCAGAGGACTTCATCCGATCCTTGAAGCTGTCTACAGGACCCGTGCGACCCACCCGACCGAGGGCACTCTACCGCTGTCAATGACCCGGGGATCGAGGATGGTGACGGGATGGAACTGACCACCTAATCAGCCACGACACTGCCATGGGGTCTGCTTTAGATTTCAACGATAGAAAGGACTATTTTACTTTCTTTCCCCCCAGGGTATGCAATTGCTTATGAAAATTGATGTTTACTTTGACTAACGCTGCTGGGTCTAACGAGGTATGGTTGTTATGTTCCCCTATCTCAAACTATCATTTTTCACCATTATGATGGCCTGCTGATATCCCGTTGTTTTCATTATTTAATGCCATGTCTAGGCTACTTTTTTTTTTTGAGGGGATGATATGATTCTTTAAGTTCGATAAAGACTCATTGTTATAACTAGCAGGTGGTGTATTGAGACGATTTGTGGGCTACAGCGTTGCAATAGACTGAGTCACGTCTCAGAGAATGTTTATGTTTTGGCAAGCCTGTAGGTTACCTTCGCGGTTTGCTAACTTTTTTTGTACATTGTATTTTCTTTTCATTTATTTTTCTCCCTCCCCCTCCCAACGGACAAGTCGCGTAACGGATTGGACTTTTACTGTACTGATAGAAATACTAAGTAGTCATGACCAGAACTTTCATTTCATTCTGATATTCTGTATTTGCTCATTAGAATCCTATGGCGTCTGACCTAACTGTTATGTGCTGGAATGTGAACGGGCTTAACTCGGCTATAAAGAGAACGCGGATTCTAGAATTCCTCCACCGTAAGGAAGTCTCCATGGCTCTAATACAGGAATCACATCTTAAGGAATGTGACGTTACACGTTTTCAGAACAAACATTTTAAAGTTATTGCGCACTCTTGCGCTCAAAATAAGACCCGGGGTGTGCTCGTCTTGGTTGACAGGAGGTTGCATTTGACTCTCGACCAGATAAGAAGTGACAAACAGGGCCGATTTGTTTACATAAAGACGAGAATAAACCAGGTTAAATTGATGCTAGCCTCCATTTATGCCCCTAATGAAGTCGACGCAGAATTTCTACCAGATATCAGTAACACATTATTAGAAAACTCTGTAGGCTATCATTTAATAGTAGGTGGTGACTTCAATGCTGTCCTCGATCCCTCATTAGACAGGTCCTCTCCAGTTAATGTAAGCTCACAATCAACTGCATTTCTAAACGCATTTATAATGGATTTAAACGTTGTTGATGTGTGGAGAATTCAGAATAATAAGGCCAGAAATTATACATTTTATTCTAACAGACATAAATCTTTTTCCAGAATTGATTTTATTTTTGTAAGCCCATCCCTCATTCCCTCCATGTCCCCAATTGATATTCTGCCAATACTGTTGTCTGATCACTCACCTGTGGCATGCAAGATTCAGCTCTCTGCTAATACTGACAAGGCCACTAGGTGGCGGTTTAACACCACTTTGTTGACAAACACTGACTTTTCGATCTTTCTCAAAGATGAACTTGAAGTATTTCTTGCTATAAACAGAGCACAGTGTGACAATCCTCGAATTTTGTGGGAAACAAAAATGTTTTCTCAGGGGCCTTTGTATTTCGTTCTCCTCCACTCTCTCTAAAGCACGTAACAAGCGTTTTAATGAGCTAGAGAAGGAAATAAAGTTGAAATAAAAACAGTAGAAAACAGTAGAAAATTTACAAAAACAAAATTTTACAGAAGATCAAGCCACACGGCTCGCTTGTCTCAAAGGAGAATATAATGCTATATCTCTCTCAAAGGCTGAATTTATCCCTCATAGAACAAGACAGAGATATTATTTTGATGCTGAAAGGCCCAGCCGCTTATTGGCACTGAGACTGAAGGAGAATGAAAGCAAAGCCTCTATAAATGCTATTAGAGATTCTGCGGGCACTGTTCATACTGCTCCCCAAGCTGTGAATAGTATATTTCAAACATTTTACTCCAACCTGTACCAATCTGACATAGATTATGATACATCTCGCTGCAAGGCGTTCCTTCATGGCCTCAATTTACCTAAGATATCACAGACTGAAAGGGAGGTTCTTGACTGCCCTCTTGACTTAAAGGAGCTACACCAGGGGTGTCCAAACTTTTTTCACAGAGGGCCACATACAGAAAAATATACTCAAGGCCGGGCCACTCACTAGAGGTGAGGTATCGCCTCACCTCTAATGTATTAAAGTTAATCAAATGTAGGTAAAGTATGCTTGATACCTGAATATGCTTAAAGAAAAACAGCCCATATCATAACTTTCCATTAAATGTTTTTTTCTTTTTTTTATAAAGACGGCTCATTCTCAAAACAGCAGCCTCAGATTGCTTCTTAGTCAGAGTCATAGAGCTCGTCCCCATATTCAGCATCAACATCAGATAGGAACACTTGAAATATTCTCTGTGGTAGAGCCCTCGTGCTCTAATTATGTTGATAGTTTTCACAACTGTGTTCATCACATCATTAAGCTGGACTGCCTTGGCACAGAGGGCTTCTTGGTGGATGATGTGTACAGGGTTTTTCCTGGCTCAAAATGAGGCGGAAGTGGTACCAGTGGTGTTTGACATCGGGGGGGAACCATGAAGCAGGGCTGTCTGGGGGTCCTTAAACATCAAACACTTAATTTCTTGCATTCTGGTGAATTGATATGCACCAATTTGTGACCTTTCTGCATCAATTTATGGTGGAAATTTCATTATTTATGTAAAGGAAAACACAATATTCAGGCACCAGATGACCATTCAAAATATAATGTAATATAATGCAATATAAGGCTCTCAGGCATTCTGTACTTTCAAATATGTATTCTCCTTGAGCAGTCAACATCAACTATCAGCTATTTCGCTAGCGAAAACGAAAGCTAACTTATTTTTAGTTGGCCCGCGGGCCGTAGTTTGGACACCCCTGAGCTACACAATGCCCTTCAATCTTTATAGAAAGGAAAATCGCCGGGCTTAGATGGTCTTCCACCAGAACTGTATTTAGTACTTTGGGATTTGATAGGTCCTCTTATTATGGACTCCTTTAATGATGCTATATCCAGAGGTGATTTTCACAGAGATCAAAAAGTTGCCCTTATCTCTCTTTTGTTAAAAAAGGGGAGAGCCTATCTCCCTGATCTCGTGTGACCAGAAACTGTATGCTAAGGTTTTGGCTATACGATTGGAGGCTGTAACAGACGCCTTGATCAGTGAAGACCAGACAGGGTTCATGAAGGGACGCCTTGCATCTGACAATATACGCAGACTGCTTCATATCATCAATTTAACCTATAGCTCTCTCAGCCCTTGTGCAGTATTTTCGCTTGACGCTGAGAAGGCTTTCGATCGGCTTGAATGGAACTACATGTGGGCTGTTTTAGACCATCTTGGCTTTGGGGTTAATTTCATTGCTATGATTAAGACTTTGTATAATGCACCAACCGCTTCTGTTCTCACAGGTAATGTTATTTCCTCTCCAATCCAACTGGAGCGCTCAGCTAGGCAGGGCTGCCCATTGTCACCATTCTTGTTCTGTCTCTCTCTTGAGCCCTTAGCCCAGGCCATCAGAGTACTTACATTTCCCCTATTTCAATTCTAGATCATAGCCACCACATCTCATTATATGCTGATGACATTCTATTATTAGGGATGCTCCGATTTATCGGCCACCGATTTAAATCGGCCGATTTCACTCCAAATGACTCGATCGGTGATCGGCAAAAATGGCCGATCGCAAAAACCGTTTTTTCCCCCTTTTTTTTTTTCCTGGGGAAGACAGATAACTGAACAGAAAACATAGGAGGACGTAACAGTATGTAAACCATGAAGGCCACGTTTATGATGTCTTTTATACAGCCATATCGACTGACTTGGGCTTCAGGCCCTAACTGGGTGATAGGCCAGACCTTTACTATGCCATAAAAATGGGTCTGCGTTTGCTTGGTGCCTAATGGATCAAAACTTTTGTCTAAAAAGCAAAAAATATGTAGGCTATCCAGTCAGTAGGCCTACAGTTATGTATTTTTTTAAAAATCGGTATCGGTATCGGTTGATCTTGAGGAAAAAAATCGGTGATCGGTATCGGCCCCAAAAATCCAGATCGGAGCATCCCTATCTATTATTTCTAGATAATTATTGATACTTCTGCCCCCCATGTGTTAGAAATGTTTGAAGATTTCGGTAGATTGTCAGGCTATAAGATTAACTGGATGAAGTCAATTCTAATGCCCCATAGTCCTTCAGCAAGAACCTCCTGTCTCCCTAGACATATCCCGGTGAAAGATAAATGTACTTACGGTACCTTGGCATCACTATATACCCAACCATACCACGGATAATTAAAGACAACTTTGATGTAACCTTGAACAAAATCAAAACGGATATTCAAAGATGGGATAGCCTCAAAATATCTCTTCAGGGCAGAGCCACGATAATCAAGATGAATGTTTTGCCAAGGATCAACTTCCTGTTTTCCATGTTACCATTACCCCCACCACCCAAATACTTTGATGATATTAATTCGTTGGTCTCAAGGTTCATATGGGCTGGCAAACGCCCGAGAATCCGTCTTACAACTTTGCAACAACCCAAATTGTCGGGCGGGATGGCAGTTCCAGATTTTAAGATGTATTATTTAGCTTTTCAGACTCAAGCCTTACGTACCTGGGTGAATCCAAATTCCAAAGTACCTTGGAGGTCAATAGAGGTAGGTCTGGTCAGTCCAGTCAGATTAGAGGATTTACTTTGCTCAGGCACGGGACGTAGGACTCTGTCATAGATTTGGTTGCATTATAGATAACGCCCATAAGGTGTGGAAAGCGTCTGAGAAAATCATGGGAGGTTCCTTGCGATTCTGTTCCTCCACTCCTTTATGGAATAACCCAAACTTGATGTCGGGTAACCGACCATTCACCCAGCAAACATGGAGCTCTCGGGGTGTAAATACTCTCAGAGACTTGTATGACAATGATGGCCTAGATTAATTTCAGCACCACCAAACTAAGTTTGTCCTTCCAGCGTCATCATATTTTGTCTATCTACAGCTGAGGTCCTCACTCAAGGCCTATGGAGTGCCTTGGCGCTCCCCACTTCCAACTCACCCCATGATAGCCTGGATTGAACATACCCCAACCTCTCGTGGCTGTGTATCCAGAATCTATCGCAATCTAGTGGACGCAATTAAAAAACCACTTGCGGTTGAGGCTTTATGGAACCGAGAGCTTGGTGAATTGGATTTCCACCCAAACTGGGACACAATATGGTCTAATCTCAATTCAACCTCAAAAAATTTAGCTCATCAGTTAATTCATTTTAAAGTCATCCACAGGGCCTATGCTACACAATACAGAAGATACTTAATGAAACTACAACCCAACTACTACTGTCAATTCTGCACTACCCCCACACCGGGTTCATTTCTCCATATGTTCTGGGAGTGTCCAGTCGTGGCCAATTTTTGGAACCATGTCAACTCTGTAATGTCCAAATTATTTAAGATTGACTATGTTCCTAATCTATGTTTATGTTTGCTCAATGACGACTCTGATTTTGATTTAAGTATTACGCAAAAGAAAATGCTATTTGCTGGTTTCACCTCTGCAAAAAAAACTATTCTTCAACATTGGATAACACCTGATTTCAGTATGAACACTTTTTGGTTTTACTCTTTACAGAGGATTGTGAATCTTGAGTGCACAACGGCCAGATTGAACAAAAGCAAGGCCCAGTACAGTTGATGCGTGGAAGGCTTATTCATTGAACTTGACCAACCTGACTGCTCTGTGATTAGATTTTCCATTTATCCCAGTCCGGATTGTGTTGTATTTCTACTATTTGGCTGTGACTTGTCTGCTACACTACCCCTTTTCTTTTTTGTTTTCTTTCTTTTTTCCCTCCCTTCCTTTCTTGTTCTGTATTGTCATTGTTATGTGTTGTTAAAAGCAATAAAAAAATCTTGGTCACAAAAAAAAAGAATAGACTGGCTGGCATTTTATGTCGTCAAATGAAATGGACATTTCCATAGAGGAAAAAACATCTACCTACACTGGGCTTATAATGACACTAACAACACTGGCACAGCTTCCTGTAAGATTCTGAAGGTGTCAGCTGATGATATCCCCTTCAAGATGAAAGTAGTGTATTCCTTCATTCATAATATCTCACCTCTCTCAGACCCACTGAATCTCTCCTCCTCTGATTGGGGGCTGCTCAGGCCCTGGTTCCTCCTCTGCCGGTTGGCGTACAGGCTGTACTGGCGCCACCTCCGCGCCCTCCTGTGCCCCAGGGTCCCCACCCACTGGGCACGCTGGCGCCAGGTCTTCCAGTGCTGGGTCATGCGGAACCGCAGGCCCGCGTGGGAGCGGAGCTTCTGCCAGCGTCCCAGCCTGCGCTGCCTGAGCCCGTTAAGCCGAGCCTGGATAGGGATCCTAGGCAAGTTCCCTGCTTCATATTCGGCCTCCTCCTCCTCCTCATCCTCTTCCTGTGACAGTTCTCGTTGCTGGTGATGCCGATGGTCCGATAGAGATGTAGTCGGCATGTTTGGGACCTCCCATTCCACCTCCGCCTCCTCTCCATCTTCCTCCTCCTCTTCTTCCTCTTCTTCATCCCAGCTTCCACCTTCGAAATCAATCTCCTTCTCCTCCTCCTCCTCTTCAGCATCCCCGTCGTCGTCCTCCTCCACTTGCTCCATGTACTCTGAGGGGTCCCAGGCCCTCTCCTTTTGCTCCAGTTTCAGGTGTATGGGGCTGGGCGCGTGGTGGGTGGAGGTGGGGTCCATGAGGTGCCCCCCGGGGATACCTCCACCTCCACCCCCGCTGTCCTCCTGGCCCACGGCCAAGCCCAGCTCGCCCTGCCAGCGGTTCTGAGCTAGGCTGCCGCCGCTGTCTCTCATCGTCCACGGGCACCCCACGACCTGCGCCAGCTCGTCGCCTGGGAAGAGGAGGAGGAGAAGGGAGGAGGAGACAGAGGAAGAGCAGAGGGGTGAGATGAAGAAGAGAGTAAATTAAGTGATAAAACTATACATGTATGCAGTAAATCTATGGGTAAATTCAATGTGCAAGCCTGATTAATAATGGTACATATTATACATATGTGTTTAATGTGTGTGGGACATATTGCATTGATAACTACATAACATGGGCACATGGGCACTTTTTCTAAAATGTTCTTTTTTTTTCCCCCTTTCCTAACACCAGGGGAGCCACCCCTCCTAAATTTCGTTGTTTGGTACCTGTACTGTAGCAATGACAAATAAAGTCCATTCCATTCCATTCCATTCCACATAGTAGCTAGATCCCAATTTGTCCCAAGTCGTATTGTGCTTTAATAACAGCTGGTCACTACAGTCATTATAACGAGCTACAGCCAAGCAAGAAGTGACCATTTCAAATTATCCTGCAATTTTTTGCAGGATGCACAGCTGCTAACGTTAGAACTTAGCAGGGCTATGGATTGAATGAGTGCAATTACTGCGCTTAGCAGCTAGCTTAGCTTCCACTCGATACGCCCCTCGGAGGCTCGACGGCCGCATGTGTAAAACATCACATGTCATTCCCAGGTCAGGTGGATCATTTTGGAGGTAAAACAACCAGCTGTAAGTGATCAAGCTGATCAGGTGGACTAAGCTCAGTCTGGCGTGTTGCTGCAGGAGCTAGCCGAGGGGGAGGACTAACCTCTGGAATTAAAACATTCATTTAAACGGTTGCATGGTAAATATATAACATACAGGGTGTGTGAATATAAAATATAACCGTCATAATGTTGAATACAAAATCACAAGACCGCGAGAGTCTGAGAGAAAGTGTACACGTGCTTAGAAACTAAACACATTTTGCAACAACGTTTCATTCTATTTCAGGAATTAGACTGATCCCCCCGAATCCAGATCCGATGGGAAACAGCAGGTTATCTTCTATTACCTAAACCACCGAGTCAATCTTCTAAACCCCCTCTGTTCTGTTCTGCACGTGTACAAGTACAAGATGTGCTGCTGAATGCACATGGACATTGCGTTCTTTGGTGAGATAAAAAGAAAAAACGGTTGGAAAGCGAACCTGGAGGTAGCTGCTATGCTAGCTATGCTATGCTAGGAGCCCAACAACACCAAATATAATGATAATAATATGTCAAGGATAACGCGACTTCAACACTCACCGTTAACCTGCAGTTTTGTGAATGTCGGCCTGTTTCTGAGGTGAAATGTTCAACGTTTAGCAGGTTTATGTTTTTAATTCTTATTCGTGTTAAGCGGACCACAACATCCAGCTATGATCTGGTTAGCTAAACCTCATTCAATGAAGACAGGAAGTGTCGCTGGTGGAGTAGGCGTCACATCCGGTCATCCGGTCCCCCCCGTCTCTTTCCGGTTTTAAGAGAGTAACAGTTGTTATTAATTGTATTATTATTATTATATTAATTTTGAAGTTAACTGTAGATTATTAATTATTAATCTCTGAGTATTGGAGAAGGGGTAGGATTAAATAATCTTATGCTTCTTCCTACTCCTTTTCGGACATGTTAAGTACATAGTTTTTTCTTGTTTTTGTTTTTGTTTTTTGTTGTTATAACTATTTCTTTTTTCACATGTTCGAAATAAAGCTTTCATTCATTCATTCATATGACACATACTTTGGGAAGATTTGCGAAGTGCCACAACGAGAAATAAGAGCTGAGCTGTTGTCAAGACGACTGCGAATCCGTCGCGCAGAAAACGCGTCATTTCATGTATGACCTGCAGAGAACAGAAGAGTAGAATAACATAATATATATCTACATACTGTCACTTACGGTAAGAGAGATTATGTCAGTTGTATTACACGTGTGCTGTATTGTGACTCTGACTTGATGACATTCTATATTGGCTATACACGCTGCTACATCGCGGGAAAGTAATACTATAATCGTAGAAGTTGCGAAATGATGCCACAGTTCATGATGGTCTCGTGCATTGGCAGCTGCACGTAACGTTTATTATAATAATAATAATGCATTTATTTTATAAGGCGCCTTTCATGGCACTCAAGGTCGCCGTACAACAACACATTTAAAAACAGTTACAACAAATTCAAAATACAAAATACATAGAAATATACAGTATAAAACATAGCTATTTATGTCGCTGTATGAAACCTTTGACACCATGCCTGCAGCTGTCAACACAGTGATGTGACACTGCGCTGTTTAGTTTCATTCAAGGTGAAGAAGGTGACAGAGTCACTGGATATTAGTTATGTGTCGTTTGTTCTGCAGAATGTAGAAGTGATGCAATGATTTTCTTGGGGAACCTTGATCTGTAGTTGACTGTCTGGAAGTGACCCTTGAACTTGAGCTGTCAGCTGTCAGTGCTCTCTCTCTCTCTCTCTCTCTCTCTCTCTCTCTCTCTCTCTCTCTCTCTCTCTCTCTGTCTCTGTCTGTCTCTCTGTCTCTCTCTCTGTCTCTCTCTCTCTCTGTCTCTGTCTCTCTCTCTCTGTCTCTCTCTCTCTCTCTCTCTCTCTCTCTCTCTCTCTCTCTCTCTCTCTCTCTCTCTCTCTCTCTCTCTCTCTCTCTCTGTCTGCACCGTCATCGCGTCCTCCTAGGTAGGCAATCCATCACGTTTTTGATTTTCAGTATAGGCCTTAAGTAAAGTGTCTTATTCAAGATGAGTGTCCACGGCTACTCGGAAGCTGAACACCAGGGTAGTGAGAAGATCGACCACCATGGCCTGGCTGATCTTCCCCGTGGACCCCTGGACATCTACAGGAGCAGAGCCTCCTTCAACTGGAAGGACATGGTTATGTTCCTCGATGGAGAGGAGGTGCTCGCATTTAAGGTAGGCTGCTGTGAAAATCAATGTGTAATGAACATGTTGTAAGCTGGTAATTAAGTGGTAGGTTACTGTAGGCCTACTAGAGGTGATTTTAAATAATACTCTTATGATGAGGTAGCCCATCCTGCCACTTCTAAGACCAGATGTAGCCGCTTGACCAGGAAGATGTCCTCTTGGTATAGTGATTTATGTCTGTGGCATCCGTGTGAGTCACCAGTTTCTTCCAGTTACACTACATTCTGTCTATCAACAGATGCAATATATTATGATTATGTAGCACCTTTCAAAATATGCTGATCTATCCACGTTGTATTGGAGGTGTAGGGATGATGACCATGATGGTCTTGATCGTTATATGAAGTACATTCATATACATGAGTACAGCAACTGTAATACAGTATGTAAATCCTTTTGATTTGAGACAATATTATTACAATTTCTTTCTAACCATAGCGTGATAAAAGATGAATAACATCAAGGATACTAATACTAGTTACAGTAACCTGTCTATTTCTCCTTGTTACAAACACATTGGTTGTTGTATATCTGACTGTTTCTTTATTTTTAATACTTTTTTATTTATGTTATTTTTTCTGAGTGGGGCAGTCCCACTCATATTTTTCTTTTTATTGATAGAGACAGTAGAGATTTAGACAGGAAGGATGGGTGAGAGAGAGAGGAGGGATGACATGCAGGACATGTCCGCGGCCGGAATCGAACCGGGAACCCTGTGGTTACTTCATCGACGCTTAACCCGCTACGCCACCTAAGCGCCCCAATATATCTGACTGTTTCTTAAAAACGTTTTCAGTAAGGCCTAACCTTGAGGAATATCTAGCAGTGTTTGTATATTTGACCATATTATTCTCTGTTTGTTCGACAGCAACATGTGTTCCGTACGTTGGAGAACGATCCCGTATTCGCGCGTCAGCCCGGGGAGGACATCACCATGGAGACGAGGCGCGAGCTGACGTTCCGCAGGGTCAAACAGCTGTTCCGTTACGAGTTCCTCACGCGGGACGACATGATGCAGAACCCGTGGAAGAGTGTCATCCTCAACGACTGTCTGATGATGTACGACGTGTCCATGAGCGCCAAGTTCTTCCTCAACAAAGGGGTGAGCGTGGTCATGTTGATGGTAGCCACACCAAAGCGGCTCAAAATCTATAGCCACTCCATCCTTGGGAGATGATCATCTTTCATCTATTGTAAACAATGGCAATGAGTTTAAGATTAACTTAAGATCTTACTACTATGTACTATGAAGCTTTCAGGTGTATCGTTTTCATTTATGTAATTTGTCAAGGCCATTCGTCAAGGCTATGGCTACAGGTGTAATTCAGGACAGTGATACTTGCTACAATGCTTGGTTTACGTACCAGGAACATTTGGGCTGGCTATGGACTTATGTATGTATGTATGTAATGTAATGTAGTAGAAATCACGTATGACATAATCAATTTCTGCATGTGTCTTCTCAAGAGAAGAGGTGATGTCAAATGATATTTGATTGTCAGTCTGGCCTTGTTCTGTTGCAGATGTTTGGTGCAACAGTGGCTAACTCAGGATCCCAGAGACACAACAAGTTTGTGGAGGATACAGAGGACATGACGGTAAACATGAATCAGCATATCTTGACGTTAGAATTACAAGGTTCTATCTCAATTTTTGTCAAAATTTAGTTTTTTACATACCGGTAATCTGATTCATTAGATGTTTATTAATGCCTGTGTGGTGTTATTTTTAAAATATTGACATTTTTGAGTTAGTAATTAATAAAATACAAAGGTTCCATCTCACAAAACATAATGGAATGTAAAAACTTTGACGCTCAATATCTCTGAACTGCCCTAAACGGAGATAGAACCTTATCATTCTAAACGGAGATAGAACCTTAGAATTCTAAACGGAGTTAGAACCTTATAATTCTAAACGGAGATAGAACCTTATCATTCTAAACGGAGATAGAACTTTAGAATTCTAAATGGAGATAGAACCTTAGAATTCTAAACTCACGATATACATCCCTTCTCTCTCTCTCTGCCATGACTTGTAACATGTACCCAAATAGTAATCCCATATCTCAGGTTAGATAGTAACAGGTTATAGCAGGTTATACCATTCAGTGAGTTATGCAAATATGCCCTTTGACCAGTCTGACCTATCCCCCATTCTAACATCCCCAGCCAGGCATGCACAGCCTTATGCCATCTACAACGCTGTAACTAAAGAGCAGCTTGATAAAGACCACTTTGTGTCAAAAACGGTTATTATAATATAGTATCTACTTACTACTCATCATCACAAGTCCTTCAAATACAACAGCATGACAATAGGACACAAATGGTAAATGGTAAATGGACTGCACTTATATAGCGCCTTTTTTGCTGCTACAAAGCTGCTACTTTACAACGGCCTCTCATTCACCCATTCACACACACATTCACACACCAATGGCGGCAAGCTGCCATGCAAGGCGCTGGCCCGCTCACTGGGAGCAATTTTGGGGTTCAGTGTCTTGCCCAAGGACACTTCGACATGTGGCCAGCCGGGGCTCGAACCGCCGATCTGCCAACCTTGTGATCATTAGACGGCGACTCTACCTCCTGAGACACAGCCGCCCCAACAATATGAAACATAACCTCTCTGTCGTCCCCTAAGCAGCACCTGTCTGTTCTTGTCTCTCCGCAGACGTTTGGCTGCTTTGCGTTGACAGAACTCAGCCACGGCAGCAACACCAGAGCCATGAGGACCACAGCCAAGTATGAACCCAGCACTCAGGTAGGGTGGGACACAGTCCACATACAGCATGGTCTATCACACTAGCTATTAGGGATGGGACATAGACTAAGGCCCGATTCCATTTTCACCCCTACGGCTCCGTTTAGCGTGTTCACGTTTAGGGTAGGGGTGTTTAGGGTAGGGGTGTTTAGGGTGGGGGTGTTTAGGGTAGGGGGGGGGGTCCCAATCCATCGAGGGCTAGGGGGAAGGGAGAGGACTCCGTCCACGGCTCCGTTTGGAGATGTTTCGGGACCACGTTCGATTCGTGGCACTATTAGTTGTTGTTTTTGTATTAATCATGCACAGAAAAACAATATTCACAACACACAAGCATAATATTAATATAGTTCAGTAATTATTATTACTACTTATTATTATTATTGACAGGCATGATAATCGCTCAGCTTTCTTCGAAATTCGCCGTTTTGAATCCAAAATAGGTTACCTACCTGAATCGTGTAGATCCCATGAGATTTTTTTTTTGGGGGGGGGGGGGGCTGTGGAGCGACAGAAAAAAGACGTAGCGACATATAGAAACGTTTCTAGTATATTCTATCTAGTATACTAGTATACTCAAGTTAAACATCTGTCTCCTCCAGGAATTTGTGATCAACTCCCCTGACTTTGAGGCAGCTAAGTTCTGGGTGGGGAACCTGGGTAAGACGGCCACGCACGCTGTGGTGTTCGCCCAGCTCTACACGCCTGACGGGCTCTGCCAAGGACTGCACTCCTTCGTAGTCCAGGTACTGTCTCTCATATCTCTCTCTCTCTCTCTCTCTCTCTCTCTCTCTCTCTCATATCTCTCTCTCTCTCTCTCAACAGAAGAATATTGCAAGGGATTTTGGCAAAAAAATGGGCCACTACCCACACGTTTAGCTGTGCTACTCATTCCATAAATGTATGATCCTTACAAGTTGTACCTCATTGTAAAGGTGACTAATCAGGCTTTCCAACGATATAAAATACAATACCAATTGGTATTATTAAAGGGGAGGAATAATCAACAAAAAAAGCGTTTCCGAACTTTTTTTGAGGGGTTTACATACACTCTTAAACCCTAATATACATACACTCTTAAACGCTAATATACATACACTCTTAAACGCTAATATACATACACTCTTAAACCCTCACATACATACAAACAATAGATGAAACACCTGACATAGGAGTGTTAAACTAAGTATGTACTAAATGATTTGTCATTTCAAAAACAGCATTTGCAAAGCTAATCTTGATGTATCAGACATGTTTGTTAGTTACATGGGTGAGGTTGTAAGCTGGTGTCTTTGACCCTGCAGGTCAGAGACCCCAAGACCCTGTTGGCCGTGCCGGGGGTGCTGGTGGGAGATATGGGCAAGAAACTGGGACAGAACGGGCTGGACAACGGGTGGGTTCAGCTACATGTATTTGTATTCGGTTGTTAAGTCGTGACGTGTTTCCAGGTCCAACGTTGGCTGAGGCGCTGTCTTCGAAATGCCTCAGTAATAATAATAATTCATTATATTTGTATAGCGCTTTTCCGAGGCTCAAAGACGCTGACAAATATGGGAAAAAAGGGAAAGTGCTTCTGCGTCCCTTGTTGTATTAATAGAAAACGATTGAACTGTCATTCTACCGCTGTAGTACACTGGTACTCTGGTGGAGGGAATTTCTGGTTTGGACCCGGAAATTGCTAAACATCACGTTTGACATCAGACTTAACAACCGAATAGCACTGTTTACAAAGACAATTAGTCTGAAAGTGATTTACAACATGAACAATACAGATCATCTAAACAATAAAACAACATCAAAATACTTCAGCCTGCCAATTACGGTGCAATCCAGTCTTGTATTTTGTGAAAGGCAATAATATATTGTCCCATGAGGTTCTGTGGCAATTCAAGCCTTCTTCAGTAAACGGTGGTGAGTGACACTCTCCACTAGAACCACTAGAGGGCAGTGCAATCCTATGTTTCACACTGTAGGTCCAAAATGTTCTGTTGCATGAATCTCAACAACTTACTAGAAGTCATTGATCTCCCCACCAGGGAATGTTCCACAATATGAATGAAGGTTCACGCTCTAAACCACACAGTCAATTTCATCACAATGATGACAATGATTTGACTATTTGCAATGTATCTGTAGAATTGATGGTTGATGCTCAATGATTATTAGTAGCTAACTGACATCATAAAGGAGTGTTTTGCTTATTAACTTTTTTCCTCTACCAGTTTTGCAGTGTTCCATAATGTCAGGATCCCACGGGAGAACATGCTCAACAAAACGGGTGACGTCACCCCCGATGGACGTTACGTGACACCTTTCAAGGTGAGTTGCAGCAGGGCCTTCCCCCCATACCATGGTGCGATTCGCCAACCCTCCGATCTCAGGACACTCTTTACCACGACACCACTAGCGTCCTTTTCAGGGGGTCAGTGTATCTGTATGAAGCTGCCATCTGCAGAAACAGGAGACGCTACTGTAGACTCCATCCCTATGGGCCATTCTGGCTTCTGTGACCTGGCTCAAACAATGCTTACTTACTTACTTACTTACTTACTTACTTACTTACTTACTTACTTACTATGAAGGTGAGTAAACCTCCACCTACACACGTTCCTTAGAGAGATAAGACTTTTTCCACTTTTTTCTCACTAACATACTGCTGCAGAAATCACATTATCCTCCTAGTTCCTCCTCTTGTCTGCCACAGAGCACAGAGCACCGTCTATGTTATGTTATGTGAAGACGGGGTTCTAACCTCCAGCTCTATGGAACTTGGCTCGGGTTCTACTCAGACGTGACAGGATTCTAACCTCTCTAAGCTCTATGGAACTTGGCTGGGGTTCTACTCAGACGTGACAGCGGGATGTCAGAATGAAAACGTCCAAACAAACACTCTGGGATTGGTTCACCACGCCTGGCCTCACTGGAAGAATCTTCTTACTGTTTTCCTTTCAAATAAACACGGAGAGAGAGGGAGGGAGGGCCTGTGGAGGCATGGGGGGGATCTGGAGGGCCGTGGGTTCACCTGACTGATGGGAACATGCCGAAGGGAGGCTTCTGTGAAAACAAATAAAGACTGGGGGAGAGTAGGAGAGGAGACCTCTAATAGGTCTGTGGTGGGGATCTCCTGCGAGGCCTGGGACAGAATCGGTAGCTTTTATTGTCTGTTTTTATAGACCAACCATGAGCCTGGAGGGAGGACTGGGTGAGCGCATGGTTGTTAGGGTTAGGGTTATTAGTCATAGCCAGGCATGGAACATTCCTCTTCGCCCCTGGGACGTGAGTAAGGGATCATGTCAGGAGAGGTCTTTAAAACAGCTCTGGATAACCTGGAGCTGGAACCTCCTGTAGGTGAAAATCAATAGCAGATGATTGAAGTTGGTGTTTTGTGTTTTGGACCTTTACAATTGGACACGGGGAACACGTCTTGTTTCACTGGTCTCTCCGTAGGTGGAGGTGATGTTGAATCACACTCCCGTCTCATGGCGAGGTAGCCTTGAGAAATGTAGACTCAAGTGTTGCCCTGGGACCATACCAAATATAGTGTAATGAAGAACTATGGGGGGGGGGGTGGAAGGGATGTTATCGCCATGGGGGGGGGGTAAGATTAAAATAAAAAGTCAGGACAGACACTTATTTTGTTTGGTGTGATAATTGTGAATTTTTCATGTGTACTGTTTTGAAATAAATAATTGATTACAACAACAAAAAAAGTGTTGCCCTGGGACCTAGTCCTCTTAGCTTAGCACTAGATGCTTCAGTCTTCACATGGGAGACTCGGATTCGAACCCTGTCTGTCTGTAACTTCATCTCCATAGAGATACATGTATATGTATGTATCGCTATTGTATCTCCCCAATCTCCCCAATCTCTTAAGCCATAGTATTCAAAAACACTGTTGACCCTATTGAATCAACAGAACTGGTTATCAGACCAAATACACAAATATTAAGTGTTCCCTTCCCTCCTCTTTCTTTCTCACTTTCTCTTGTTTCTCTCTCTCTCTCTCTCTCTCTATCCTACTCCCACTCCCTTTTCTCTCTCTCTATCCTCCTCCCTTTTCTCTCTCAGGACCCTAACAAGCGGTTCGGGGCGTCGCTGGGCGCTCTCTCCGGGGGCCGGGTGTCCATCTCCAGGATGGCGGTGGTCAACCTGAAGCTGGCCATGACCGTGGCGGTCCGCTTCTCTGCTACCCGCCGCCAGTTTGGGCCTAAAGACACAGAGGAGATCCCCGTGCTAGAGTACCAGCTGCAGGTACGACTAGATCCCGGTGCTAGAGTACCAGCTGCAGGTACAGCTAGCAGGCAACCTTGATGATAATAATAATAATAATAATAATAATAATAATAATAATAATAATAATAACTTTAATTGATATAGCGCCTTTCAAAAAGCCCAAGGACGCTTTACAAGGGAATGATCGGACAGACAAAACAGAAAACAAACAAAACAAAACTGAAACAATGACTAGGGGCCAAAGGCCTTGGAGAACAGATGGGTTTTGAGGGCTAATTTGAAGGAGTCCAGGGTGGGGGCGTTGCGGAGCACTATGGGGAGAGAGTTCCAGAGGGTAGGTGCAGCCACGCTGAAGGCTCTGTCCCCAAAGGTCCGTAGGTTGGTGCGGGGGGACGACGACAGCAGGCCCATGTCAGCGGTGATGACGGCAACACAGACAAAACACATTGTTGTTCATAATAAAGACTTACGCTAAAGACTTCAGCTTACGCTAAGGACTTTAAATTATTATTATTTCTTTTTTTTATGTAGTAGGGCAGTCCCACTCATATTTTTCATTTTATTGGACAGATACAGTGAAGACAGACAGACAGGAAAGTAAGGAGAAGAAGGGAGAGAGAGAGGGCATGTCAGCAGGGCATGGGGCCGGATTCGAACCCATGCCGACATGGGCATAATGTGTGCACTGTAGACCGCGGTGCTAGACCACTGGACCACCCCAGGCCACGACTTACACTTTTTTAAGCTAAATAACTTCCATTTTGTCCTCCACAAGTAGCTGAAGTAGTGTGACTGTATGGCTGTGTATATATTCTAACATACCTACTAGAATGAAATGTGCTGCTTTATGGGAAATGTAGTTTTCTGGGGGGGTGGCTCATGTTGCACCCTGCCTGTCTGCGTGTGTGTCTGCAGCAATGGCGTCTCATCCCGTACCTGGCGGCGGTGTACGCCCTGGACCACTTCTCCAAGTCCATCTTCATGAACTTTGTGGAGTTCCAGATCGGCCTCATGATGAAGGACAAGAGCGACAGACAGGTAAGGAAGGGAGGGAGGGAGGGAGGGAGGGAGGGAGGGAGGGAGGGAGGCTTGGAGGGAGGGAGGGAGGCAGGGAGGGAGGGAGGCTTGGAGGGAGGGAGGGTGGGAGGGAGGGAGGGAGGGAGGGAGGGAGGGAGAGAGGGAGAGAGGGAGAGAGGGAGAGAGGGAGAGAGAGAGAGAGAGAGAGAGAGAGGGGGAGGGAAGAAAAGGGGAAGCAAGGGTTAGGAGGAGACATGTGAATGGTATAGTAGAGAGAGTGTGTGTGTGATGATCTCACATTGACCTGTGTTGTTTATGTATGTTGATATAGTTTGCCCTTATTGCTCGCATGCGTGTGTGTGTGTGTGTGTGTGTGTGTGTGTGTGTGTGTGTGCGTGCGTGCGTGCGTGCGTGCGTGCGTGCGTGCGTGCGTGCGTGCGTGCGCGTGCGCGCGCGTGCGTGCGTGCGTGCGCGTGCGCGTGCGCGTGCGCGTGCGCGTGCGTGTGCGTGTGCGTGTGCGTGTGCGTGTGCGTGTGTGTGTGTGTGTGTGTGTGTGCCTAGGCGGAGCTGGGCAGAGAGATCCACGCCCTGGCCTGCTCCAGCAAGCCCCTGGGCTCCTGGACGGCTCAGCGGGGGATCCAGGAGTGTCGGGAGGCCTGCGGAGGGCACGGCTACCTGGCCAGTGAGTCACACCACACACTACACTACTACACCTGCGGAGGGCACGGCTACCTGGCCAGTGAGTCACACTACACACTACACACTACACACTACACCTGCGGAGGGCACGGCTACCTGGCCAGTGAGTCACACTACACTACTACACATGCTGTTATACTGTATATCAGCACTCATGGAATGCCTCTCGTCCAATCAAATTACTTAGTCGGAAATAACTGTTGTATAAATGATTCTTCTCAGTGTTGATAACCATGTTGCTCCCCTCCCCTCAGTGAACCGCCTGGGGGATCTCCGGGACGACAACGACCCCAACTGCACATACGAGGGAGACAACAACGTGCTGCTGCAGCAGACTGGCAACTACCTGCTGAGCTGGCTGCATGCCAAGCACCATGGTCAGTCTCTAACCCTAACCTTAATAACTAACTTTAATATAGTGTTACCTTAAGATATACAGTAATATTAACTTTAACTATAATGCTAAACTGAGGTTTACAATACTACCTTTGGACACATACTGTATACTGCACATTGCATACTGTACATAAGATACCTTAACTGTACGTAGCTCATAACTGTATATACCCCTAAACTACCATACATGGCTTACTGTACCTATCTCTATCATTGTCATGTTTTTTTTATATAATATTAGTTTTTATATCATGTTCTTATATCACTATTTACCACTTCTGGTTAGACGCTAAAGTGCATTTCGTTGTCTGGTACTCGTACTCTGCAATGACAATAAGGTTGAAGTCTAATCTAATCTCATCTCTAATAATGCAATACGTAGTATATAACACAACACAATAATCAGACACAGTCAGTGTACTGTACATGTTTACATATCGCCAGTGGCGGACTCAGGCTGTTTGAAGGGCAGGGGGGGGGCGAAAAGAAAAGGGCACCTACTGCACAACATGGGACCCCATCAGTGCACATGGTCAAGTTTAGACCTTTGGCAGGGCAGCCAATAGGACACATCCTCTAATTTTGCCACTCAAAAGGGCAATTTAGTGCGACGTTTTTCAACTGTGGGGGCACATGGTCAAGTTTAGACCATTGGAGGGGCACCAATAGGGCACGTCCTCTAATTTTCGCCACTCAAAAGGGCATTTTTGCCACTCAAAAGGGCACTTAAGAGAGACGTTTTTTAGTGGCAGTCGCCCCCCCTGCCCTCCCTCTGAGTCCGCCAGTGCTATGGAGTCATCATTATTAGCCTTGACATGTAATGAACTCTTGGAGCACAGCCAACTACCACAAGACCATTTTTATAGGACCAACATAAGATATGTTTTGGTTGAAATTCAGATGTTTCATCTGTGTTGGTGTACGCCTGTATGACGTTGGTGGTGAGCTCTGCTGAGTCTGAGGTGCTGGTGGTGTTTTGTAGATAAGGTGAAGATCGAGTCTCCGCTGGGGTCTGTCAACTTCCTGGACGACCTCGACAGCATCCTGGAGACCAGATTCACAGCAACATCCATGGAAGAGTGCATGGACTCTGCAGGTACGACACACACACGCACACACACATACACACATACACACACAATGCTCTCTGCAGGTACGAGACACACACACACGCACCCACGCACGCAAACACACACTGACGGTAGAGATTCTTCTAGAATCTTCCAGGTGTTATAAAAGGATTAAGCAACCACACAACCACAATAGGCTAGGCAACCACACAACCACAATAGGCTAGGCAACCACACTGACCCTCACATGCACCACAGGGCAGGCTGCCCCTGGAAGTGCCTGTTTGGAAATCGATCAGCTCTGCTCCATTCAGAGAGACAGCAGCGCTCCATGTCGGTTAGGGGCTGTAACACAACAGCTTTCAAAAGAATGCAAAAACATTGACCACCACACACACACACACACACACACACACACACACACACACACACACACACACACACACACACACACACACACTCACAGCAGTGGTCTTTCTCTGCAGTGTTTTGACTGTGTGGATGAATGCCCTTCCAAGGTAAAGGCAGACAGACAGGCTGACCAGGCTGAGAGACCAGCAGGCTGCTTGGCTGTGAACCCTGGCGTGTGTCCCTCTCCCACATGTGCCAAACATCTGCACAGTGTATTGACATCATCATCATCCCCCAGACGGTGACTTAGCTGGCCTGTCGTCTAGCAACCCTGCTAGACGTGGTCAGGCCCGCAGCCTGGGTTCATTTTAAATGAATAATCAGGGTGTCGTCGGGGGGGATGCGGACATTTTGTCTCGGTCACGCTCTGCCACCACAATACCAGACCACGTGTGTGTCATAACGAGGGGTGGAGGAGGTAGAGGAGGAAGTTAGAAGATCTGCGTTCGAGTGCAAGGGTGCGTTAGACACAGTTCGTGACGTTAGAATTATAAGGTTCTATCTCCTTTTTTGGTAAAAATTTAGTTTTTTACATAATCTGATCCAGTAGGTGTTTATTAATGCCTGTGTGGTGTTATTTTAAAAAATGTTGAGTTAGTAATTAATAAAATATAAAGGTTCCATCTCATAAAACATAATGGAATGTAAAAACTTTGACGCTCAATATCTCTGAACTGCCCTAAACGGAGATAGAACCTTATCATTCTAAACGGAGATAGAACCTTATCATTCTAAACGGAGATAGAACCTTCTCATTCTAAGCTCACAAGTTGTTGTTGTTGTTGTTACTAGGTTAATTGCTAGCACATGATGTGTCAGAGCTTTCCTGTTATGATGGTCTGCAGAGTGTAGTGAGTGAGGCCATGCGGTCGCCATGGCAACGGACGGTAAAGCTATAACATTCTAAAAAAGGGAGTGACGTCGTGTCCCGAGTCACTCTGGTTTTGTTTTTATCCTTCTCTCACGAGCCCCTCTAAATACAATGTGTAATGTTTACTGGTTAACCAAATAGCTCTTCCCAAATATTATATATGTTACGGTACATGTGGTAAAACTAGGGTTAGGGTTAGGTGCTAGGGTGACTTGGTACATGCTGGCATGTCTAACCCTACCCCTAACCCTAACCGTAATCCTAATCCTACCCCTAACCGTAGCACCCTAGCACCTAACCCTAACCCTAGTTTTCCCACATGTACCGTAACATAATATATCATCTGACCGTTCATAGCTCACAACGTTTCTCATACAACGTGTCTCTGTCTAACTACACAAGCATAGCACTTACCCTAACCCTCATATCCCCCATAGCCATCGGAGAGTCATCTGTTTGTCATTACGGGTGTGTGTGACATTACCGCCTCTCCTGCGTACCTTGGCCCTGGAAGCTGTGAAAACAACCGTTCCCGCCACCACACCTGCACCACCTCGCGTGCGAGCGCACAGATACACACACCCACACACCCTCCCTTGTAAAGCCAGCCAAGTAAAACACAGTCTTATCATGGTCAGGAGTGGGGTCAGTCAGACAGCCACTCACTAACTTTATGGTATGATCTGATCTGACTCCCTTATGTGTGAAGCGAGTGTTTGTAGTCCATATGAGGTCTATAGTGAGTGTTTGTAGTCCATATTTAACACTGCAGCCTATGTAGCCTGTTTATTATAACACTGCAGTGCAGCCTATGTAACCTGTTTCTCCTGTCCTGTCGGCCCATTCCCTCCGCAGTACCGCTGGCTGCCTACAGGTGGCTGGTGTGTTTCCTTCTGAGGGAGAGTCAGAGGCGGCTGGCCCAGGAGAAGGCTGCTGGCAGGGCTGACTTTGAGGCTCGCAACAACAGCCAGGTAACACACACACACACACACACACACACGCACACACACACACACATACACACACACACACACACACACACACACACAAACACACACACACACACACACACACACACACACACACACATACACACACACACACATAGGCCTACCCCTGAATGAGTGAACAGAGCTGTGTGTGTGTGTGTGTGTGTGTGTGTGTGTGTGT